>NC_052174.1:11140609-11168277 GCF_902713615.1 Scyliorhinus canicula
CCCCCCCCCCCCCCCCCCCCACTCCCACCCCGTTGGGATTTTTCCATCCGGGTGTCGTCACTTCCTCTGTCGGAGCAGTCTCTCGCACCCATCCCCCTCCCATTCTCCTGGTTGAAGGCTGGACGCTTACCCTTGGCGACAGTCAAACTGGCCGTTCCGTCTCCTTGGCAACAGATAGGCTGACCATTCCGTCTCCTTGGCAACAGATAGGCTGGCCGTCCCATCTCCTTGGCAACAGACAGGTTGGCCGTTCCGTCTCCTTGGTGACAGACAGGCTGGCCGTCCCGTCTCCTTGGCAACAGACAGGTTGGCCGTTCCGTCTCCTTGGCAACAGACAGGTTGGCCGTTCCGTCTCCTTGGCGACTGTTAGGCTGACCATTCCATCTCCTTGGCGACTGTTAGGCTGACCATTCCGTCTCCTTGGCGACTGTTAGGCTGACCATTCCGTCTCCTTGGCGACTGTCAGGCTGACCATTCCGTCTCCTTGGCGACAATCAGGCTGGTCGTCCCGCCTACTCGGTCAAGGCCAGACTTTCCACAGGAGTGACAAACCTTGGCCTGCCGGCGTAGATGAGATAGCCATGGCTTCCCCCTGTGGTGAAGCTGGAAGGAGGGTGTAGGATTACTCCCTAACCATCGGCCTAGAGTGCCACCTTCACCTGCTGTTTGCTGGTCCAGACACCAAAGGCACCCCTTGACCTCAGAGGAGTTGTCGGTGTACCTAGCGAGGAAGGTGGGCATGGTTGGCGACCGGAGCATCAGCACTGAAGAGGGGAGCAGTCACCACAGGGTCCCGTTGAGATGTCAGAGGAAAGAGGGGCTCTGCTTTGAAGATTCACAGGCGCGGCAGGTCTCTCTCCTTCTCCAACACTCCCAGGTACTTGCTGCAGGTGGCGACGTTCTTGGAGGTCGCACCAAAGTACCCAGCGCTGGGCAAGTCCTGCAGATTGCAAATGTCGGCAGCTTCGAATCCACAGGAATCGAGAAGGATTCTCTTCGTGAAGAGGGCATGGTCAATGGGTGGACCTCCTTCGCTGTCAGGGTAGTGACGTTACGCACCCCCTGATTTGGGGCTCGGCTAGTCGCACTACCACTGCTTTAAGTTCCTGATGTTGGCCACTGGAGACCCCTCAAGGAGCCTCAGGGCTTCCAAGACCAAAGGGCCTAAGGCCTAAAAACCTCCCCCGACCCTCCTGTCAATAAAATAAATGAAACCCACAGAAATCAACATTCATAAATGCAGAGGGGAACAGAATTCTTTGTCCACTTCCAGTGAGATCAACCTTGGTACTGCAGAGAGCCTACGGGGCTGAAGGAGGCCATTTGGCCCATCGAGTCCACATCGACCCTCTGAAAGAGCACGCTACCTAGGCCCAATCCTCCGCCCTACCTCCGTAACACCACCTAACCTACACATCTTTGGGCACGAAGGAGCAATTTAACATGGTCAATCCACCTAACCTACACATCTTTGGGCTGTGGGAGGAAACCGAAGCACCCGGAGGAAACCCACGCAGACACGGGGGGGGGGGGGGGGGGGGGGAGAACGTGCAAACCCCACACAGACAGTCACCCGAGGCTGGAATCGAACCGGGCTCCCTGGCGCTGTGAGGCAGCAGTGCTAACCACTGTGCCAATCCCCGGTTGATCATTGACTCTCCCCTGCCAGGTAAGTGTTCAAAATTAAAATAAAACATTTCATTCCAAGCTACAAAGGCAATGTGCGGAGTCGAGGGGACACGCCCTTAATCCAACTCATCGCTTGCTCCAAAAGCCGATTCAAATTCAAATTGAATCCAGTTCATGGGCTCCACAAGAGAGACGCACACGATCCAAGGTGGCCAGGAACAGACATCGCACTTCATCTTCGGCTTGATCTGACGTCAGGAGAAGCGTTGATCGTGGCCTCGTCTGTGAATCACATCAGCCGAAAAGGTATTCGTGCTGTGCAAGGGTGTCCACACCAGATACCTCAGGGCGAATTCGTCCCTCAACACTTCCAACAGCTGTGGCTGAATTGAAAACCAAGGTGCCCAGATGGAAGGGCGATATTCACGGTGCCCGCCCTGCCCACCCTCTGTGCATTGTCTATTTAATGTATGCAGGATGGTTCACATGCTGTACATACCGTCTTGTTTTGCATAACCATCTGATTTGTGTGACTCTGGGATATATGTGACTTTGCTATTTAGAAACTTCCTGATTTACAACTTCCAGGTTGTTCCACCACGCCCTACCACTCCCCCTTACATTGAATCATAGAATCTCTACCGTGCAGCAGGAGGCCATTCGCCCCATCGAGTCCGCCACCCCCCCCAACCCCCCCGAAAGAGCACCCTATCTAGGTCCACTCCCCCCACCCTATGCCCGTAACCCCGCCGACCCTTTGGACACCAAGGTCCGATTTTAGCGCGGTCAATCCACCCCAATGGGCAGGACGGTAGCACAGTGGCTAGCACAGTTGCTTCACAGCGCAGGGTCCCAGGTTCGATTCCCCGCTGGGTCACTGTCTGTGGGGAGTCTGCACGTCCTCCCCCCCCGTGTGTGCGTGGGTTTCCTCCGGGTGCTCCGGTTTCCTCTCGCAGTCCAAAGATGTGCAGGTTAGGGTGGATTGGCCGTGCTAAATTGCCCCTTAGTGTCCAAAGATGTGCAGGTTAGGGTGGATAGGCCGTGCTAAATTGCCCCTTAGTGTCCAAAGATGTGCAGGTTAGGGTGGATAGGCCGTGCTAAATTGCCCCTTAGTGTCCAAAGATGTGCAGGTTAGGTGGGGTTAGGCGGATGGGGTGGGGGAGCGGGCCGAGGTAGGGCGCTCTTTCAGAGGGTCGGTGCTGACTCGATGGGCCAAATGGCCTCCTTCTGCACTGTAGGGATTCGATGGCTGGCGGAGCGGCCATGATCCTATTGAATGGCGGAGCAGGCTCGAGGGGCCGAATGGCCTCCTCCTGTTCCTGATTCTTTTCGGACCCCGCACAGACAGTGACCCAAGGCTGGAAATTGAACCCGGGTCCCTGGCGCTGCGAGGCAGCAGTGCTAACCCACCGTGCCACCCTGTGTCCACTTTCCTGCCATTTCCCTGTAGTTTTGATTCCCTCACTGATCAAGAATCTATCTCAGCCATAAATATACATGGGCTCTGCTCCTCCCTCCCACAGCTCTCTCTGTGGAAAGGAGTTCCAGAATCTCTGAGGGAGTAAATCTTTGTAGCCGGAGAATCTCTTGCCGTGGCTTTTCTTCCAGTGCCAGCTCCGTTACCTCTGGTGACCGCCCGCGGATTGACCCTTGTTCGCTCCCATTTCCCGCCCCCCGCGTTGCCCCCTCGGAGACGCCAACCCAGAACGCGTCAGGCCGAAGGTGCAAACCCAGCTCGGCCTCGCCGCCGCTGCCCTCGGCCCCCTCCGCTGGGTAGGATTTGCCCCTCGCCTCCTCTTACCTCCAGTGTTGGACGAGCAGAGAGCCCCGTCTGGCTACGTTTGCTGAAAATCGAAGCCCTGGTGGAGGGGGGGGGGGGGGGGCGGATTTATCACCTGGCCCCGCGGCCTGTTGATGGGTGGCGGAAGACAGCGCCCCCCATTGGCCGGTGAGGGGATCTTCTGGTCTCGGTGTTGTCAATGGGTTGCCCATTGAATCAGCGACGGGGGGGGGGTTCACCTCCTGCACGGACTGGGACATCCCACTGGCAGGAATGGCCGGGATATCCCAATTATCTTTGGCCCCCCCCCAACCAAGAACCTGACTTCCTGGCCACCGACTCTGGCTTAGCTCATCGACCACTATTCCTTCATCACTATTCCACCACCGCAACTTCACCCGTGACTATTTATTTTTCTTTATTCTTTCACGGGGATGTAGGCGTCGCCGGACGAGGCCTCGCATTTGTGGCCCATCCCTAATTGCCCTTCAATAGATTGGGTCGCTCGGCCACTTCAGAGGGGGGGCGGTTAAAGAGTCAACCGCATTGGCTGTGTGTGGGGTCTGGAGCCATATGTAGGCCAGACCGAGGTAAGGACGGCAGATTCCCTTCCCTACAGGGAACGTTAGGGGACCAGACGGGTTTTTACGGCAATCGATTAAGAGGAAGCAATTGCATCGTGGTAGTATCATTGGACTCTCTTAAAACACAAGTGGGCAGCACGGTAGCACAGCGGTTAGCACAGTTGCTTCACAGCTCCAGGGTCCCAGGTTCGATTCCCGGCTGGGTCACTGTCTGTGCGGAGTCTGCGCGTTCTCCCCCGGGGTCTGCGTGGGTTTCCTCCGGGTGCTCCGGTTTCCTCCCACAGTCCAAAGGCGTGCGGGTTAGGGTGGATTGGCCGTGCGAAATTGCCCCTTCGTGTCCAAAACGGTTATGGGGGGTTACTGGGTTACGAGGATAGGGTGTGGGTTTAGGTAGGGTGATCTTTCCAAGGGCCGGTGGAGACTCGATGGGCCGAATGGCCTCCTTGTGCACTGTAACTTCTATAACTAGTAATAGCAGCAGGGTAGCATGGTGGTTAGCATAAATGCTTCACAGCTCCAGGGTCCCAGTTTCGATTCCCGGCTGGGTCACTGTCTATGCGGAGTCTGCACATCCTCCCCCGTGTGTGTGCGTGGGTTTCCTCCGGGTGCTCCGGTTTCCTCCCACAGTCCAAAGATGTGCGGGTTAGGTGGATTGGCCGTGCTAAATTTGCCTGTAGTGTCCTAAAAAGTAAGGTTAAGGGGGGAGTTGTTGGGTTACGGGTATAGGGTGGATACGTGGGTTTGAGTAGGGTGATCATTGCTCGGCACAACATCGAGGGCCGAAGGGCCTGTTCTGTGCTGTACTGTTCTATAAGTCTATAGTAATCCAGGGACCCAAAGTTGTTCTCTGGGGACCCGGATTCGAATCCCACCACGGGAATTAATTTAATGGAAACCTGGAATTGAAACCATTGCCAATCGTTGTAAATATCCACCTGGTTTACTAAAGCCCTTTACATCCATAGATACATAGAAGATAGGAGCAGGAGGAGGCCATTTGGCCCTTCGAGCCTACTCCACCATTCATCACGATCATGGCTGATCATCCAACTCAATAGCCTAATCCTGCTTTCTCCCCATAGCCTTTGATCCCATTCTCCCCTAAGTGCAATATCTAGCCACCTCGTGAATATGCTCAATGTTTTAGCATCAACTACTTCCACCATTATTTGGGCGAAGAAGGGAATTACGGAGGGGAATCTGTCGTCCTCAACACTCAGGTTGAGGGCAATTAGGGGTCGAATTTGAATAAAGGGTACTCTCATCTCTGGGGCCATTCACTAGCTTTCGGAGCACTGCTCCTGCCTCAGGTGAATGATTCAGGTGAGTGAATGAGGAAGGAGCAGTGCTCCGAAAGCTCGTGTTTGAAACAAACCTGTTGGACTTGAACCTGGTGTTGTCAGACTTCTCACTGTGCTCACCCCAGTCCAACGCCGGCATCTCCACATCAGGTTAGATGGGGTTAGGGTGGGGGAGTGGACCTGGGTAGGGGGCTCTTTCAGACTCGATGGGCTGAATGGCCTCTGTGCTGAATGTAACTTAGTAATTCACACTGTATTTACCAATACCATTGTAAGCGCAGTAGCGTTATTCGACCACTAGGGGGAGTAGCTCTGGGAATGCTCAGGAGTTTGTCCAGGGGTTCCACCCTTGGCTCCGCCCACGACTCCTCCCCCTGGACTTGCTGTATAAATAACCGTGTCCAGAGCCAGCCTGCAGTTCATCGAGAGTTCATCAACGGGTAACAGGCTGGCTCCCCGTCTTTGAGCAGTGAGAGCTGAATCGAAGACACCATCAATCAACAAACGGGCAGCAAGAGATTGGGAGAGACATTCAAATGTTTAAATTCAATAAGGCAACCCATTGACCTGAGGAAGGGGAGCGTGTCCATTATATTGATTTATTGCATAAGGTTACACTGAATAAACAAAGTGATCTGATCATATACCAACATACTACGGAAGCACAATAAAACATTTGCAAAATTTATGCCTGGTTTCCACTCACCAGATGATTTTTCAGAGATGAAAGAAACACAAAAGACACAAATATGAGGCTCAACTTGTTCCTGAATATAGCGATTACAACCTTGGATTAACAAATGGATAAAGGCCCGATAGATCCCAGTGTACAGATATCTCCCTGAGAGAGTGAGGGGACTGAGAGACACCATTCAGTGTACAGATATCTCCCTGAGAGAGAGAGGGGACTGAGAGACACCAGTCAGTGTACAGATATCTCCCTGAGAGAGAGAGGGGACTGAGAGACTCAGTGTACAGATATCTCCCTGAGAGAGAGAGGGGACTGAGAGACTCAGTGTACAGATATCTCCCTGAGAGAGAGGGGACTGAGAGACACCAGTCAGTGTACAGATATCTCCCTGAGAGAGAGAGGGGACTGAGAGACACCAGTCAGTGTACAGATATCTCCCTGAGAGAGAGGGACTGAGAGACACCAGTCAGTGTATAGATATCTCCCTGAGAGAGAGAGGGGACTGAGAGACACCAGTCAGTGTACAGATATCTCCCTGAGAGAGTGAGGGGACTGAGAGACACCAGTCAGTGTACAGATATCTCCCTGAGAGAGAAAGGGGACTGAGAGACACCAGTCAGTGTACAGATATCTCCCTGAGAGAGAGAGGGGACTGAGAGACACCAGTCAGTGTACAGATATCTCCCTGAGAGAGAGAGGGGACTGAGAGACACCAGTCAGTGTACAGATATCTCCCTGAGAGAGAGAGGGGACTGAGAGACACCAGTCAGTGTACAGATATCTCCCTGAGACAGAGAGAGGACTGAGAGACACCAGTCAGTGTACAGATATCTCCCTGAGAGAGAGGGGACTGAGAGACACCAGTCAGTGTACAGATATCTCCCTGAGAGAGGGACTGAGAGACTCCAGTCAGTGTACAGATATCTCCCTGAGAGAGAGAGGGGACTGAGAGACACCAGTCAGTGTACAGATATCTCCCTGAGAGAGAGAGGGGGGACTGAGGGACACCAGTCGGTGTACAGATATCTCCCTGAGAGAGAGGGGACTGAGAGACACCAGTCAGTGTACAGATATCTCCCTGAGAGAGAGAGGGGACTGAGAGACACCAGTCAGTGTACAGATATCTCCCTGAGAGAGAGAGGGGACTGAGAGACACCAGTCAGTGTACAGATATCTCCCTGAGAGAGAGAGGGGACTGAGAGACACCAGTCAGTGTATAGATATCACCCTGAGAGAGAGAGGGGACTGAGAGACACCAGTCAGTGTACAGATATCTCTCTGAGAGAGAGAGGGGACTGAGAGACACCAGTCAGTGTATAGATATCACCCTGATAAATGCCAGGCATCACAAGGGAATGTCCAAGTAAGGTGAAGCAAAGAGTTTTGGGGTGGTTATAGGGGTGATTAAATAAAGCCTTTTTGGAACTGCTAATATACTGCAGGTAGATCCGTGTTAAATATAGTCAGAGGGCTCTAGTTGTAACCTTTATTAGAATTACGTGCAAATGTAATCTCTATTTGATCAATGTCGATGAACAAACCTTCGTTCTGAGTTATTATTAATATTTCATCCCAGCTTCCCAACGTTGCTCCTGCGCCCAGCCTCCGACAGCGGGTCATCATTTCGGGGGATAGGGAGCAACTTGGTTAGCAGGAGGTGCGTACTGCTGCTGGGGGGCGTAGCCGGGCTGGGGGGCGTAGCCGGGCTGGGGGGCGAAGCCGGGCTGGGGGGCGTAGGTGGCTTGGGGTATGTAGGTAGGGTGCGGCAGCACCGTTGTGCTGGCGTTGACCACCGTCACAGAAGCCTTGCGCGCCTTCATCTCCCGCGCAATCTGGCACCACCCACAGCAGTTGCACCAATACATGATGCAGCAGTCGTTAAAGATGGAGCCCTGGGGGGGGTCAAAGACAAAAGGCAAGGTCAGGCACAAAGGAATTGTACAATTGTTATCACCGGGACTCAATCGCTGTTCACACACACCCTCTTCAAAAGCGTTCGCTCGATCCCCAAACTCCCGTGGGTAGCGCTCCTGCCTCGGAGCCTGAGGCCTAGGGTTCGCCGTCCCTAAAGGGGACCTGATGGTCAATGAAGGTGCATTACTAACGCCGCCAAACAGGTTGGCCGTCCTTCCCAGGCACAGGGTAGAGATTCCGTGCTCAGGAACGAAGGCTGGGGCCTCCGCCATCACCATCCACAGCCCCAGTCTCCAATGCGTGGGTTACTATAGCGACGCGGAGTCCCTCCGCCCCAAAACCTCCCCCCCCCCCCCCCCCCCCGCTCAAAGTGGGGCGCAAAAAGTGCCAGGGTTATTTTAGGGGGTGAGGGGCCTTCCTTATTTGTTGCCCACCCCAAATTGCCCTCGGGGCTTGCTCGTCCATTTCAGAGGGTAGTCAAGGGTGGGCCACATGATGTGTAGGCCAGACCAGGTGAGAATTTCCTTCCTGAAAGGAAACATCAGCGAACCAGGTAGATTTTTACGACTATCGGCAATGGTATTTTTCTTTATTCGTTCATGGGCTGTGGGCGTCGCTGGCTGGGCCGGCATTTATTGCCCATCCTTGAGGGTATTTAAGGGTCAATCACATTGGCTGTGGGTCTGGAGTCACGTGTAGGCCAGACCGGGGAAGGACGGCAGATTTCCTTCCCTAAAGGGGACATCCCCATTGGCAGCACAAGTGGATAGCCCTGTGGCTTCACAGCGCCAGGGTCCCGGGTTCGATTCCCCGCCGGGTCACTGTCTGTGCAGAGTCTGCACGTTCTCCCCCGTGTCTGCGTGGGTTTCCTCCGGCTGCTCCGGTTTCCTCCCACACTCCAAAGACATGGAGGTTAGGTAGATTGGCCGTGCTAAATTACCCCTTAGTGACCAAAAAAGGTTAGGAGGGGTTATTGGGTTATGGGGATAGGGTGGAAGTGAGGGCTTAATGTGGGTCGGTGCAGACTCGATGGGCCGAATGGCCTCCTTCTGCACCGTATGTTCTGTGGCCAGTGCCATGGGATATCAGAGGAAGGAAATCTTTCCCTCGCGAGATCAGGGATGTTACTTATTTGCAATCCCTGAGGACCCAGACTCCCAGGCCCAGATGGAGAGAGATAACCGCACCCCCGGAGTAAAAGGAAATCTCCCGATTTAGGGCACTTGTTACCGAGGTGCGCCAGGAAAGTTCCGACGTGAGTTATGCCGGCCAACATCTCGGGCCCACTTTCTCTCTCTCACGCGGGAGCGGCAGGATCAGGATGAGCAGCCTTCGGCATTAGTCACCAGGAATTCTAATGAGGAAGTACCGAGACTAGTGGGAGTGTGGAACGCACTACCAAGGGGAATAGTAGTGAATAGGAGAGAAGCTGGATAAGGGAGGAGGGAGTCGAAGGTTACGATGGTATATTTAGATGAGGAAAGACAGGAGCATAAACACTAGCATAGATTTGATGGGCCGAATGGTCTGCTTCTGTGCCACAGATTCCTTTGAGAAGAGAACACATTCAGGAGGCGAACACAAGAGGGTTGGGCTGAAGGAGAAAGGGTCAGAGATTTTAATGCTGCGTTAATTATTCAAAAGAATATAGTGATAATTAAAGATACACGGGCAAAGAGAATTTAAAAAAAAATTACACTCTTAGAGCACTTGTAAAGAGAGACTGCCCCTCTACCGCAGATGTATTCCCGGCTGGACTGCATGGGCCAGGTATCCCTGGGGAGGGAGCACTCGATGTCTGCCAGGCCGTTCAAGAACTTACATGTCCGGCGGGCACTCAGGGGTTGGGGGGCTTTATTCATTTTTAAAACAAATTTAGAGTACCCAATTATTTTTTTTTCCATTAAGGGGCAATTTAGCGCGGCCAAGCCACCGAGCCTGCACATCTTTGATTCGTGGGGGGTTGAAACCCACGCAAACACGGGGAGAATGTGCAAACTCCACACGGGCAGTGACCCAGATCCGAGATCGAACCTGGGACCTTGGCACCGTGAGGCAGCAGTGCTAACCCACTGCGCCACCGTGCTGTCTCCTGGGGTGCTTTATTGATCTCTTTCATCAAGTTTTGGTGCAACGTTTTCAGTTTCCGTTGTGATTTGCTTTTTATTTGATGTGTTCTCCCTTTAATACCCTGCTCTTTGGATTCATCTCTTCGTTTGAGGGGTTTAGTTTGATTAGCTTTTGCTCCAAAGAATAAAAAGGGAGACTGCTGGGACACTAGGCTTGTAGGTGAGATGCAGACGTACATAATGCTGCATTTGGCCAATAAATCTAGCACCGAGGGAAGCATTAGCGCCTTGGTTCATGCTTCAGCGGCTGCCTAAGGATAGGCTCAACGGGGATAGGGAGGAGCCGGAGAAGGAGCCGATGAGCCTGTTGGAGGAGGGGGCGTGGAAGGGGGGTGGAGGGCTAGCACGGGGCCGATGGGCTGGGTGGGCCGCCGGTACGAGGCTCTCTCCGTGCCGTCCCGCTTTGCACGTACCGGAATCCCGTTCCGCTCGCGTATGGCGACCCGCATGGCGAGGGAGATCGGTGGAATGGCTCCTGAGCTCACGTAACCGCAGCCATTGCAGGTCGTATCCAGCAGCGGAAGGCAGAGGCATTCCCCAAACTGGTCTGCCGTCTTGCACATGAAGCACGGCATGCACCACACGGCACAGCAACCTGCGGAGTTCAAAAGCCAAAGTCAATCAGGTCAATATTAGGCAACAAGAGTGCTCCTCCATGCCTGAAAATCTGCAATCAAGCAGAGTGGAAGAGGAGGGTTCAGCATATAGAGCAAGGCAATAAACAAAGAACCTCAACGGTAACAAATACAAACATAGAAAATAGAAGGAGGAGGCCATTCGGCCCTTCGAGCCTGCCCCGCCATTCTTTATGATCGTGGCCGATCATCCAACTCAGTCGCCTGATCTCGCCTTCCCCCATACCCTTTCGCCCCCAAGTGCTCCATCTAACTGCTTCTCCAAACACATGTTTAGTCCTCAATTACTTCCTGTGGTAACAAATTCCACAGGCCCACCTCTCTCTGGGTGAAGAGATTTCCCCTCATCTCTGCCCTAAATGGTCTACCCCCGTATCCTCAGACTGTGCCCCCTGGTTCTGGACACCCCCCCCCCCCCCCCACCATCGGGAACATCCTTCCTGCATCTACCCTGTCCAGTCCTGTTCGAATTTTGTAGGTTTCCATGAGATTCCTCCTGATTTTTCTGAACTCCAGCGAATACAATCCTAACCGACTCAATCTCTCCTCATACGTCAGTCCCACCATCCCAGGAATCAGTCTGGTAAACCTTCGCTGCTCTCCCTCGAGAGCAAGAACATCCTTCCTCAGAGAAGGAGACCAAAACTGCGCACAATACTCCAGGTGTGGCCTCACCAAGGCCCTGTATAATTACAGCAACACTTCTCTGCTTCTGTACTCGAATCCTCTCGCTATGAAGGCCATTTGCCTTCTTTACCGCCTGTGTGTTTACCTTCCGTGGCCGGCACATTCGCCTCTCCTAGTTTATGACCATTGAGATAATAATCTGCCTTCCCATGTTTGCTACCAAAGTGGATAACCTCACATTTATCCAAATCATACCACATCTGCCTTGCATTCGCCCACTCACTCAACTTGTCCAAATCACACTGAGGGATCTCTGCCTCCTCCTCACAGCTCACCCTCCCACCCACCTTGGTGTCCTCTCCAAATCTGGAGATAATACATTTTTGTTCCCTCGTCGGAACCTCTGGTTTATTACCAAGAGCCACCTTTGAGTTGGATTCGGGCAAAAGATGAAAGTGTGACTGAGGAACCAGTGTGAGAAAAGTGGGGAGCCAAAACATGGGGCACTGGGAAAAGTGGGGGTTGTACCATTGGCACCCATGGTCTCTGTCATGGTCTATGGATCCTTTTCTGTCTTAACTCCATGACATGAAAGGGCAAATCTGGAAGTTAATCAGCTGGATGTTATAAAAACAGTAAAAGGATAAAATAAAAGATTGTGCATCTAAATGTAGGTATCTGTGCAGGTTAGGTGGATTGGCCATGCTAAATTGCCCGTAGTGTCCTAATAAAAGTAAGGTTAAGTGGGGGGGTTGTTGGGTTACGGGTATAGGGTGGATATGTGGGTTTGAGTAGGGTGATCATGGCTCGGCACAACATTGAGGGCCGAAGGGCCTGTTCTGTGCTGTACTGTTCTATGTTCTATGTTCTATGAAACCGATGAATTGGTAGCCCCAATAGAATTAAATCAGCATAATTAAGGCAGCACGGTAGCACAGTGGTTAGCACAAATGCTTCACAGCTCCAGGGTCCCAGGTTCGATTCCGGCTTGGGTCACTGTCTGTGCTGCGTCTGCACATCCTCCCCGTGTCTGCGTGGGTTTCCTCCGGGTGCTCCGGTTTCCTCCCACAGTCCAAAGATGTGCAGGTTAGGTGGATTGGCCGTGATAAATTGCCCTTAGTGTCCAAAATTGCCCTTCGTGTTGGGTGGGGTTACTGGGTTATGGGGATAGGGTGGAGGCGTTGACCTTGGGTAGGGTGCTCTTTCCAAGAGCCGGTGCAGACTCGATGGGCCGAATGGCCACCTTCTGCACTGTAAATTCTATGATAATCTGACAGGTGTTACAGAGACACGGCTCCAGGAGGACATGGATTGGGACATGAATATTGAACGGTCCAAGACACTGAGGAAGGACAGGAAGTGAGAAAATGATGCAAGCGTGGCTCTGTTAACTAATGACGGTGTTAGCACATGAGAAAGGGCTGACCTAAGTTCAGGAAACCAGAATGGAGAAGTGGTTTGAAGAGAGATGTGAAATGATAAAAGCAAGAATTCACTTGTGGGGTGGGGTATAGACCCCTCTGACTGGACCCACATTGGTGGGACAGAGTATAAAGGAAGAGATAAGTGGAAACCCCATAGTGAGGGAACCCCTCGGTAGTAGCGATCATAATATAATTGAATTTAACGCTGAGGGTGAGAAGAGTGGCTCGCGATTAGTATTTTAAACTTAAATAAGGGTGGGCAGCACGATGGCACAGTGGGTTAGCCCTGCTGCCTCACAGCGCCGAGGTCCCAGGTTCGAATCCCGGCTCTGGGTCACTGACTGTGTGGAGTTTGCACATTCTTCCCGTGTTTGCGTGGGTTTTGCCCCCACAACCCAAAGATGGGCAGGGTAGGTGGATTGGCCACACTAAATTACCCCTTAATTGGAAAAAATGAATTGGGTACTCTTAAATTTATATTAAAAAAACTTAAATAAGGGCAATTATGAGGGCACAAAAACAGCTAGTTAAAGTGAACTAACCCATCTGGTTAAGGGATAGGTCAATAGAGTCGCTGTGGCACAGTGGTTAGCACTGCTGCCTCATGGCGCCAGGGACCCGGGTTCGATTCCGGCCTTGGGCGACTGTCTGTGCGGAGTCTGCACGTTCTCTCCCGTGTCTGTGTGGGTTTCCTCCGGGTGCTCCGGTTTCCTCCCACAGTCCAAAGAAGTGCAGGTTGGGGTGGATTGGCCATGATAAATATTGCCCCTCAGTGTCCGGGGATATCCAGTTATCGGTGGATTCGGACATGTTAAATTGACCCTTAGTATCCAAAGATATGCAGGTTAGGTGGATTGACTGTGCTAATTGACCCTTAGCGTTCAAAGGTCAGATGGGGTTACGGGGATAGTACGAGGGAGTGGGCCTAGGTACGGTGCTCTTTCAGACGGTCGATGCAGACTCGATGGGCCAAATGGCCTCCTTCTGCACTGGAGGGATTCTATGAATCCTTCATTCTATAACAGCTGTTTGCTTGAGAAAGGTGGAGCGCAACCAATTCAACGGCGTTTGCATCTTCAAATAATCTAAGTTTACTCAAACTTAAAGTGAGAATATGACTCGGATCTCACTTAAGACTTGTTGGGCAAAGGTTCAAATGGGCGTTGGGCCAATAAGTAATGGTAAGTTTCATTTCTCCCTGGGCCCTCAGACATTGGGCGTGGTATTCACAAGAATCAGAACATAGGAATTAGCAGTACTGACAGGCCATTCAGCCCTCTGAGCCTGCCCCGCCATACAGTACGGTCATGGCTGACCCTGACTGTAGCCTCAGCTCCGTTTTCCTGTCTATCCCCAACACCTTCCCCCCCCCCCCCTTCGAATATCCCCCTCCTCGCCCCCCGCAAACCTCGCCACTCCACTGTTGGTCAAACATTTGTCCAACTTGGCCTTTGATATATTCGATGACCCTCTTAGAGGGGGGAGGGGCGTGAGCAGTGGGGGAGGGGGGGGGAGAATACCAAAGCCCCTCGTAGAGGAGATGTTCTCCGCCCTAGAAGAGTGACCCCTCACACCGAAACCGTGACCCCGAATGTGAATGAGACCCCCCCACCTCTATAATCCCGCCCCTCTATCCGTCCGGCTCCACAATCGCTCGGCAAATGTAAGGAGGCGGAAATTTGTTTTGATGGGGTAAACAAACGGTGTTGTTAAGCAGAAAAACACAAATTTAACATCGCTGGAAAAACAGGCCGATGAGGAGAGATTTGTTTGTGCCGAGCTGTTGGGATATGGAAGGCGGAGCCTTAGACGGGCGGTTCGAAATCCGAAAATGGACGGACGCCGGAAAGTCAAAACCAGCGCCACAGCTTCTGGGGAAGGCGGCGGGGGGGGGGAGGGGAGGGGGTTGGTGTTGGCAGAAAGCCTTTTCAGAGAGCTAGTAGAGGAATGAAGGGCTGACTGGGCCACGCATTCTGCTGAATCACTCAACGTTGAGCTAACACCCCCACCCCCCCCCTGCGAAACAATCACGCACCTGCACACAAGGCTGTGTTTGTGATCTCGCAGAGAGATATTTTTAAACTCTGTTTTCGAAGCCACACATCACTGAGAGTTTATTGTTCCAGCCAGATGCCCCCCAGGCAAATTCCTGATGCTCTTTCTTCCGGAAGTCTCTATTGGGTATATTAATGCCTGCCTCACGGTTCTAGTTTCGACACAGTGAGTGCTGACTTCATGAGGAGGCAAAGAACAAAGAACAAAGAAAATTACAGCACAGGAACAGGCCCTTCGGCCCTCCCAGCCTGCGCCAATCAGATCCTTTATCTAAACCTGTCGCCTATTTTCCAAGGTCTACTTCCCTCTGTTGCCGCCCGTTCATATATCTGTCCAGATGCCTCTTAAATGATGCTATCGTGCCCACCTCTACCACCTCCGCTGGCAAAGCGTTCCAGGCACCCACCACCCTCTGTGTACAAAATCAGGGCAGAATGTATCTTCGGCCAGGTGTTTAAACTCGCCCGCCCTTCGGGAGAATGGGGGTGACCGGGCCTACGGAACCTTCCGGAATTTCTAACCCCCTTTGAAATCCGTACGGAGCCAGTTCGAGCCTGGGGGTCGCATTCGGGCCCCGGGTCGCATTCCCATTCCAGAGCTTCACATCTAGCTGACATTCCCAGTCTACCAGGCGACTAATATCGGGAATGTTTTACGAGGGAACACTGGATAGGCGGGGCTTATACCCGCTGGAGTTCGGAAGAGTGAGAGACGACTTGATCGAAACCTTTAAGATCCTGAGGTGGGGGGGGGATGTGGAGAGGATGTTTCCTCTTGTGGGAGAATTCAGAACCGGGGGGGGAGGGGGGGGGGGGGGGGATCACAGTTTAAAAATAAGGGGGTGGCCCCTTTAAGACGGCGATGAGGAGAAATATTTTCTCTCAGACGGGGGAGAGTCTCTTCCTCAAAAGGCGGCGGAAAAGAATCTTGAAATATTTTTAAGACAGAGGTGGATAGATTCTTAGTAAACAAGGGGGAGGGGGATGAGCACAGGGTGCTCCGTGATCTGACCAATGCGCGGTACAGTTATAACAGGATTTCCCTACTTTCCTGCTCCATTCACCTTGCAAGCAATGCCAACATTTCCCACAATCCCCACAGTGCAGAAGGAGAGCATTTGGCCCATGGACCCTCTGAAAGATACACCCTACCTATGCCCATTCCCCCGCCCTATCCCCGTAGCCCAACCTAACCTTTTGGACACTAAGGGGCAATCTAGCACGGCCAATCCACCCTAATCTCCGCATCTTTGGGCTGTGGGAGGAAACCGGAGCACCCGGAGGAAACCCACGCAGACACGGGGGGAGAGAAGGTGCAAACTCCATACAGACAGTCACCCGAGGCTGGAATCGAACCTGGGACCCTGGCTCCGTGAGGCAGCAGTGCCAACCCACTGTGCCACCGTGCCGCCCTTTCACGTGCCTTCCTAATTCCTTGCTGCGCCTGCCTGCTGACCTCTTGCGGTTGGTGTACCTGGGCCACTCGGACCCCTCTGTACCGCATTCTCTCTGGTCTTTCTCCATGTCAATAATGTTCCTCCTTTTTCTGATGTTCCTGCCAGAGAGGACAGCCTCAACATTACTGAAATGGAGAAAGACCAGAGAGAACTGCAGGGGTCATTGGGGATAGGGCGGGGGGGGGGAGTGGGAGCGAGGCAAGGTGCTCTTTCAGAGATTTTGGTGCAGACTCGATGGGCCGAATGGCCTGCTTCTGCACTGTAGGAATTCAGTGGTTCTATTTAGTCAGAGTGCAGTCAGGCCCGTCACAGGTTGTGAAAAGCCGAGGCCTCGACACTGATCCCTGTGAGACCCTGTAGTTGCACTTTGCAAACCTTCGTTCCTCACTCGCTGTCGACTTGCAGGAACAGAAGCCCAAACCTTCCTTTTCTTCTCCTGGGTGCTGTAGCCTCCCCTTAAAGACTCGCCGTGGCCCGAACAAAGGTGACAAAGAGGACTAGGGTGGGCTGCGTGGTGATATCCCGACTTCCGGGCCTTGAGTGAAAGGCCCTGAGCGAAGATTCCTTGCCTGCCTCCATCCCCCTATTCCAGGTTCTCGAAACATTCCACGGCTGGTTTGGTGGGGGGGGGGGGGGGGGGGGCTGGGAACCCGTTTTGCCATCGCAGCTTCGGAGTAGAGGCTTTGGGGCCTGGTCCCTTTGGCATTTTAGGCCTGCGTGCAAAGGGCCCCATTAGCCTGCCTCAAGTTGAAAAAGAAAAACACGCAAGCAGGAAGGCAGCAGGAATTTCCTTCCCACCTAGGTCCCCTGGGGCGGGTGGCCATTTGGACCATCGTACCGATGCTGGCCCTTTGAAAGAAGTATCCCATTCCACCCTGTTGCCAATCGGTACACACCCGGGCATTTGTCCAGCACCCTTTTCTGGGTGAACTAGCTGAGGCAGCACTTTCTGGCTTGGCACAATCCATCAAAACAGCTTTCTGCATCGACACAACATTACGCTTTTTGCACCTGTTTTGATAATTATCTTCAATCGACCTCCGCTTGTTATTGACACACCCGTCACTGAAAACAATTTTTCTTCATTTACTCTCTCAAAAACACTTCATTAATTTGAACACAGGTGATTGAATCGCCCCATCTGAAGCATTTAATGGGGACAGTGCAGAGAGAGCTTTACTCTGTATCTAACCCCGTGCTGTACCTGTCCTGGGAGTGTTTGATGGGGACAGTGTAGAGGGAGCTTTACTCTGTATCCAACCCCCTGCTGTATCTGTCCTGGGAGTGTTTGATGAGGACAGTGTAGAGGGAGCTTTACTCTGTATCTAACCCCGTGCTGTACCTGTCCTGGGAGTGTTTGATGGGGACAGTGTAGAGGGAGCTTTACTCTGTATCTAACCCCGTGCTGTACCTGTCCTGGGAGTGTTTGATGGGGACAGTGTAGAGGGAGCTTTACTCTGTATCTAACCCTGTGCTGTACCTGTCCTGGGAGTGTTTGATGGGGACAGTGTAGAGGGAGCTTTACTCTGTATCTAACCCCGTGCTGTACCTGTCCTGGGAGTATTTGATGGGGACAGTGTAGAGGGAGCTTTACTCTGTATCTAACCCCGTGCTGTACCTGCCCTGAGAGTGTTTGATGGGGACAGTATAGAGGGAGCTTTACTCTGTATCTAACCCCGTGCTGTACCTGTCCTGGGAGTGTTTGATGAGGACAGTGTAGAGAGAGCTTTACTCTGTATCTAACCCCGTGCTGTACCTGTCTTGGGAGTGTTTGATGGGGACAGTGTAGAGGGAGCTTTACTCTGTATCTAACCCCGTGCTGTACCTGTCCTGATAGTGTTTGATGGGGACAGTGTAGAGGGAGCTTTACTCTGTATCTAACCCCGTGCTGTACCTGTCCTGGGAGTGTTTGATGGGGACAGTGTAGAGGGAGCTTTACTCTGTATCTAACCCCGTGCTCTACCTGTCCTGGGAGTGTTTGATGGGGACAGTGTAGAGGGAGCTTTACTCTGTATCTAACCCCGTGCTGTACCTGTCCTGAGAGTGTTTGATGGGGACAGTGTAGAGGGAGCTTTACTCTGTATCTAACCCCGTGCTGTCCCTGTCCTGGGAGTGTTTGATGGGGACAGTGCAGAGGAAGCTTTACTCTGTATCTAACTCCGTGCTGTACCTGTCCTGGGAGTGTTTGATGGAGACAGTGCAGAGAGAGCTTTACTCTGTATCTAACCCCGTGCTGTGCCTGTCCTGGGAGTGTTTGATGGGGACAGTGTGGAGGGAGCTAATGAGATTATGAGTGGGTGCAATGAGGGAGTAAATAATGTGAATGAAGAAAATCTGATAAAAATAACAAAAAGTTGGAAAAAGCTGGCAAGTTTGTCACTATCTGTGGAGAGATACCGAGTTAATCTTCGAGCCCATGTGACTCTCCGTCAGAGTTGGAGATGATCCATTCTGATTTCCAACACAACATGGTCTATCTCCACAAATGTTCCCAAATGAAGTACGGAAGCATTATATTCCATTAAGTCACACTCTTGGTGCCACAACTTGCTCCGAGAATAATATTTAAATATTTCCATGATGTGGTAACGAGATGCAGGAAGTTAAACCATGTTTATTTCCTCATTCAATCTGACTGAAACTGAACATTCAATGCCAAGGATTGGGCACACCCATTTCAGCAATTTCCCTCACTGCTGTTGCCCTGTGTGTTAGTATGTGTGAGTGTGTGTGTTAGTGTGTTCATGTGTCAGTGTGTGTGTGTTAGTGTGTCAGTGTGTGTATGTTAGTGTGTGTGTTAATGTGTTTGTGTGTCAGTGTGTGTATGTTAGTGTGTGTGTTAGTGTGTTTGTGTATCAGTGTTTGAGTGTGTGCGAGAATGTGTTGTGTGTGCGAGAGTGTCTGTTCATGTATGTGAGTGTATGAGGGAGCTTTTTAGTGTGTGCTAGTGTGTGTGTGAGAGAGAGAGAGTGTGTGTTAGTGTGTGTGTGTCAGACAGTGGGTTAGTGTGTGTGAGAGTTGGTGTGTTATGTGTGTGAGAGAGTGTATTAGTGTGTGTGTGAGAGAGTATGTGTTAGAGTGTGTTTGTGAGAGTGTTAGTGTGTGTGTGAGAATGTTTTAATGTGTGTTAGTGTGTGTGGGTTAGTGTATTTGTGTGAGAGTGTGTTAATGTGTTTGTGAGACAGTGTGTTAGTGTGTGTGAGTGTGTTAGTGTGCGTGAGAGAGTGTGTTTGTGTGTGTGAGAGTGTGTGAGTGTTAGTGTGTGTGAGAGAATGTGTGAATGTGTGTGTGTGAGAGTGTGTTAATGTGTGTGAGAGAGTGTGTTTGTCTGTTTGTATGAGAGTGTGTTACTGTGTGTGTGTGTGAATGTAAGTTTTTGTCTGTGTGTGGGTGTTAGTGTATGTGTATGTGTGTGTGTATTAGTGTCTGTAAAACACTTAGTGTTTGTGTGAGGGAGAGTGTATTAATGTGTGTTTGTGTGTGTGAATGAGTCAGTGTGTGAGGGAGCATATTAGTGTGTTTGTGTGAGTATGTGTTAGTCTGTGTGTGTGAGAGACCGTGTGTGAGAGAGTGTATTAGTATGCATGTGTGTGTGAGCGTGTGTTAGTGTGTGTGTGAGCATGTGTTAGTGTGTGTGAGTGTGTGTTAGTATGTATGTGTGTGAAAGTGTGTGAGAAAGTGTTAATGTTTGAGTGCGTGTGAGAGTGTGTTAGTGCATGTGTGAGTATGTGCATATGTGTGTGAGAAAGTATGTTAGAGTGTCCAAGAGTGTGTTAGTGCGGGTGTGAGAGGGTGTTAGTGTGTGTGAGAAAGTGTTTTAGTATATAAGTGTGTGTGATAGAGTGTGTTAGTGTGTGAGAGAGAGTGCTAGAGTGCGAGTGCGTGTGAGAGTTTGTTAGTATGTGTGAGAGAGTGTATTACGTGTCAGAGAGCATGCTAGTACATGTGTGAGAGTGTGTGTGAGAGTGTTAGTGTGTGAATGCTTGTTAGTGTTTGTTTGAGAGTGTGTTAGTGTGTGTGAGAGAGTGTGTTAGTGTATGAGAAAGTGTGTTAGTGTGTGTGAGAGAGTGTGTTAGTGCATGTGAGAGTGTGTTAGTGTGTGTGAGAGAGTGTGTTAGTGTGTGTGAGATTGTATTAGTGTGTGAGTGGGCAGCACGGTAGCATGGTGGTTAGCATAAATGCTTCACAGCTCCAGGGTCCCAGGTTCGATTCCCGGCTGGGTCACTCTCTGTGTGGAGTCTGCACGTCCTCCCCGTGTGTGCGTGGGTTTCCTCCGGGTGCTCCGGTTTCCTCCCACAGTCCAAAGATGTGCGGGTTAGGTGGATTGGCCATGCTAAATTGCCCGTAGTGTCCTAAAAAAGTAAGGTTAAGGGGGGGTTGTTGGGTTACGGGTATAGGGTGGATACGTGGGTTTGAGTAGGGTGATCATTGCTCGGCACAACATCGAGGGCCGAAGGGCCTGTTCTGTGCTGTACTGTTCTATGTTCTATGTGAGTGTGTGTGTTAGTGTCTGTGAGTATTACTGTTTGTGTGTGTGTTTATGTATGTATATAATTTGATTGTATGAGTAAGTGTGAATGTGGTTGTGTCTTTGGGTGTGGGATTACGTATGTGAGTGTACAAGTGTGTATGTGAGTGTTATTGTGTGTGTGACAGTTTGAGTCTATGTGCACACAAGCGTGTATTTAAGTGTATGTGTAAATGTGAGTGGGTGTGACTGTGAGTGTATATGTGAATAATAATAATCTTTATGCAATGAAGTTACTGTGAAAATCCCCTAGTCGCCACATTCCGGCGCCTGTTCGGGTACACAGAGGGAGAATTCAGAATGTCCAATTCACCTAACAGCACGTCTTTCGGGACTTGTGGGAGGAAACCGGAGCACCCGGAGGAAACCCACGCAGACACGGGGAGAAGATGCAGACTCCACACAGACAGCGACCCAAGCCGGGAATCGAACCCGGGACCTTGGAGCTGTGAAGCCACAGTGCTACCGTGCTGCCCAAATGTGAGGGTATATGTGGATGTGATGTATATGTGGATGTGAGTGTAACTAATGTGTCTATATGTGAGTGTGAGTGTGTGTGTACGAGTGTGAATGTGTGTATATGTGAGTGTGAATGTGTGTATATGTGAGTGTGAGTGTGTATATGTGAGTGTGAATGTGTGTATATGTGAGTGTGAATGTGTGTATATGTGAGTGTGAATGTGTGTATATGTGAGTGTGAATGTGTGTATATGTGAGTGTGAATGTGTGTATATGTGAGTGTGAATGTGTGTATTGAGTGTGAATGTGTGTATATGTGAGTGTGAGTGTGTGAGTGTGAGTGTGTATATGTGAGTGTGAATGTGTGTATATGTGAGTGTGAATGTGTGTATATGTGAGTGTGAATGTGTGTATATGTGAATGTGTGTATATGTGAGTGTGAGTGTGTATATGTGAATGTGAATGTGTGTATATGTGAGTGTGAATGTGTGTATATGTGAATGTGAATGTGTGTATATGTGAGTGTGAGTGTGTATATGTGAGCGTGAATGTGTGTATATGTGAGTGTGAATGTGTGTGTGTGAGTGTGAATGTGTGTATATGTGAGTGTGAATGTGTGTATATGTGAGCGTGAATGTGTGTATTGAGTGTGAATGTGTGTATATGTGAGTGTGAGTGTGTGTGTACGAGTGTGAGTGTGTATATGTGAGTGTGAGTGTGTGTATATGTGAGTGTGAATGTGTGTATATGTGAGTGTGAGTGTGTATATGTAAGTGTGAGTGTGTGTATATGTGAGTGTGAATATGTGTATATGTGAGTGTGAGTGTGTATATGTGAGTGTGAGTGTGTATATGTGAGTGTGAATGTGTTAAGGACAGACAGGGACTCGGCTGCAATTCCTCCGCAGCCCAATCCCCCCGGACCCTCACTGCGTCCAGGCAGCCACTTTGGGCTGGGCTGAGAGTCAGAGCTGTACAGGGGGAGGGGGGATTGAGGGAGCTGGGAGAGATGGGGGGGAGGGGGGATTGAGGGAGCTGGGAGAGGAGGCGGGGAGGGGGGGATTGAGGGAGCTGGGAGAGGAGGCGGGGAGGGGGAGGGGGGATTGAGGGAGCTGGGAGAGGAGGCGGGGAGGGGGGGATTGAGGGAGCTGGGAGAGGAGGCGGGGAGGGGGAGGGGGGATTGAGGGAGCTGGGAGAGGAGGCGGGGAGGGGGGAGGGGGGGGAGGGAGAGGAGGCGGGGAGGGGGGAGGCTGGGAGAGGAGGCGGGGAGGGGGGAGGGGCTGGGAGAGGAGGCGGGGAGGGGGATTGAGGGAGCTGGGGGAGGAGGCGGGGAGTGGGGGCTGGGAGAGGAGGCGGGGAGGGGGATTGAGGGAGCTGGGGGAGGAGGCGGGGAGTGGGGGCTGGGAGAGGAGGCGGGGAGGGGGGATTCAGGGAGCTGGGAGAGGAGGCGGGGAGGGGGGATTGAGGGAGCTGGGAGAGGAGGCGGGGAGGGGGGATTGAGGGAGCTGGGAGAGGAGGCGGGGAGGGGGGGATTGAGGGAGCTGGGAGAGGAGGCAGGGAGGGGGGAGGGGGGATTGAGGGAGCTGGGAGAGGAGGCGGGGAGGGGGGATTGAGGGAGCTGGGAGAGGAGGCGGGGAGGGGGGGATTGAGGGAGCTGGGAGAGGAGGCAGGGAGGGGGGAGGGGGGATTGAGGGAGCTGGGAGAGGAGGCGGGGAGGGGGGAGGGAGCTGGGAGAGGAGGCGGGGAGGGGGGATTGAGGGAGCTGGGGGAGGAGGCGGGGAGGGGGGATTGAGGGAGCTGGGAGAGGAGGCGAGGAGGGGGGATTGAGGAGGCAGGGAGAGGAGGCGGGGAGGGGGAAGGGGGGATTGAGGGAGCTGGGAGAGGAGGCGGGGAGGGGGGGGGCTGGGAGAGGAGGTGGGGAGGGGGGATTGAGGGAGCTGGGAGAGGAGGCGGGGAGGGGGAGGGGGGGAGTTGGGAGAGGAGGGGGGGAGGGGGGAGGCGGGAGTTGGGAGAGGAGGCGGGGAGGGGGGAGGGGGATTGAGGGAGCTGGGGAGGAGGCAGGGAGGGGGGGATTGAGGGAGCTGGGAGAGGAGGCGGGGAGGGGGGAGGGGGATTGAGGGAGCTGGAGGAGGAGGCAGGGAGGGGGGATTGAGGAAGCTGGGAGAGGAGACGGGGAGGGGGAGTGGGGAGGGGGGATTGAGGGAGCTGGGAGAGGAGGCGGGGAGGGGGGAGGTGGGGATTGAGGGAGCGGGGAGAGGAGGCAGGGAGGGGAGATTGAGGGAGCTGGGAGAGGAGGTGGGGAGGGGGGAGGGGGAGGGGGGAGGGAGAGGGGGAGGGGGAAGGGGGAGGGGGAAGGGGAGGGGGACTGGGAGGCAGGGAGGGGTGAGGGGGGGATTGAGGGAGCTGGGAGAGGAGGCAGGGAGGAGTGGATTGAGGGAGCTGGGAGAAGCAGAGGGGAGTGGTTGGGAGGGGGAGGGGGAAGGGGAGGGGTGGGAGGCAGGGAGGGGGGAGTGGGGAAGGTGGGGAGAGGAGGGGGGAGGTGGGGAGGGGGCGAGGGGGATGCGGGGAGGGGGGAGTGGGGATGGCGGGGAGGGGGAGGGGGAGGGGGGAAGGGGGGGAAGGGAGGCGGGATGGGGGAGTGGGGAAGGCGGGGAGGGGGGAAGGGGGAGGAGGAGGGGGGAGGCGGGGAGGGGGAGTGGGAAGGGGAGGGGAGGCGGGGAGGGGGGAGTGGGGAAGGCGGGGAGGGGGGAGGGGGAAGGGGGAGGGGGAGGAGGAGGGGGGAGGCGGGGAGGGGGGAGGGGGGAGGGGAGGGGGAAGGGGGGAGGGGAGGTGGGGAGGGGGGAGTGGGGAAGGTGGGGGGAGGGGGAGGGGGAGGGGGGAGGCGGGGAGGGAGAAGGGGGGAGTGGGGAAGGCGGGGAGGGGGAGGAGGAGGGGGAGGCGGGGAGGGGGAAGGGGGGAGGCGGAGAGAGTAGATACATACAGATCCCGCAGTCTTCACAGCATTCAAAGATGCCGCTGTTCCAGCCTTTGGGCTGTGTGCTGATAATGGTGGTGGTGGTGGTCTGTGTTGGCTGGGCCATCACAACGATAGGGGCAGCCATGCCTGATCCTGGGAGAGAGAGAGACAGAGAGAGAGAGAGAGTTGGTCAGTCAGGGCTGTGCTCACCCCTCCACCTAACTAACCTCAGTAAGGAGTCTGACAACACCAGGTTAAAGTCCAACAGGTTTGTTTTGAATCACTAGCTTTCGGAGCACTGCTCCTTCCTCAGGTGAATGAAGAGGTGGGTTCCACAAACACCTATATAGACAAAGTCAACGATGCCGGACGATACTTTGAATGCGAGGATTTTCAGGTAATTAACTCTTTACAGATCCAGAGAGAGGGGTAACCCCAGGTTAAAGGGGTGTGAATTGTCTCAAGCCAGGACAGTCGGTAGCATTTCGCAAGCCCAGGCCAGATGGTGGGGGGTGGATGTAATGCGACATGAATCCAAGATCCCGGTTGAGGCCGTACTCATGTGTGCGGAACCTGGCTATAAGTTTCTGCTCGGCGATTCTGCGTTGCCGCGCATCCTGAAGGCCGCCTTGGAGAACGCTTACCCGGAGATCAGAGGCTGAATGCCCTTGACTGCTGAAGTGTTCCCCGACTGGAAGGGAACATTCCTGCCTGGCGATTGTCGCTCCAGCTTTCACCCCAAACACATTAAAGAAGCCACCCCCTATGGACAAGCCCTCCGTATACACAGGATCTGCTCAGGCCAGGAGGAGCGTAACAGACACCTACAGATGCTGAAAGATGCTCTCGTACGAACGGGATATGGCGCTCGACTCATCGATCGAAAGTTCCAACGCGCCAGAGGAAAAAAACCACACCGACCTCCTCAGAAGACAAACACGGGACACAAACGACAGAGTACCCTTCGTCGTCCAGTACTTTCCCGGAGCGGAGAAACTACAACATCTTCTTTGCAGCCTTCAACACATCGTCGATGAAGACGAACATCTTGCCAAGGTCATCCCCACACCCCCACTACTGGCCTTCAAACAACCGCGCAACCTCAAACAAACCATTGTTTGCAGCAAACTACCCAGCCTTCAGAACAGCGACCACGACACCACACAACCCTGCCAGGGCAATCTCTGCAAGACGTGCCAGATCGACACGGATACCACCATTACACATGGAAACACCACCCACCAGGTACGCGGTACATACTCGTGCGACTCGGCCAACGTTGTCTACCTCATACGCTGCAGGAAAGGATGTCCCGAAGCGTGGTACATTGGCGAGACCATGCAGACACTGCGACAACGGATGAACGGGCATCGTGCGACAATCACCAGGCAGGAATGTTCCCTTCCAGTCGGGGAACACTCCAGCAGTCAAGGGCATTCAGCCTCTGATCTCCGGGTAAGCGCTCTCCAAGGCGGCCTTCAGGACGTGCGGCAACGCAGAATCGCCGAGCAGAAACTGATAGCCAGGTTCCGCACACATGAGTGCGGCCTCAACCGGGACCTGGGATTCATGTCGCATTACATTCACCCCCCACCATCTGGCCTGGGCTTGCGAAATCCTACCAACTGTCCTGGCTTGAGACAATTCACACCTCTTTAACCTGGTGTTACCCCTCTCCCTGGATCTGTAAAGACTTAATTACCTGCTAATGCTCACATTCAAAGTTCCGTCTGGCATCTTTGACTTTGTCTATATAGGTGTTTGTGGAACCCACCTCTTCATTCACCTGAGGAAGGAGCAGTGCTCCGAAAGCTCGTGTTTGAAACAAACCTGTTGGACTTTAACCTGGTGTTGTAAGACTCCTTACTGTGCTCACCCCAGTCCAATGTCGACATCTCCATCCACACCCTCACTAACCTCAGCTGCTTCATCAAAGACCATCCCTCCATTGGGGGCTCTTTACTAAAGTAATTACAGCACAGAAACAGACCATTCGGCCCATCTACTCCACGCTGGCGTTTCTGCTTCACCCTCCTGCCCCCACCCCCGTGCCTCAGCCCACCCCCATATCCTTCTAATTATTTCTCCCTCAGGTATTAATCCCGCTTCCCACCTTAAAATGTATCAACGCCATTCTCCTCGAACACCCCTGTGGCTGGGAGTTCCACATTGTTCCACAAAGGGAGAATCGAACCATCGCCCATTGACATTCAATGGCATTGCCATCGCTGAATCCCCCACTCTCATCATCCTGGGCGGTTACCATTGATCAGAAACTGAACTGGACCCAGCCACATTAATACTGTGGCTACCAGGGCAGGTCAGAGGCTGGGAATCCTGCGGAGAGTAACTCACCTCCTGACAGAAGAAGACCATAAGATATAGGAGCAGAATTAGGCCATTTTGCCCACCGAGTCATTAATCAAGAACCTATCTATCTCTGTCTTAAAGACACTCAGTGATTTGGCCTCCACAGCCTTCTGCGGCAAAGAGTTCCACAGATTCACCACCCTCTGGCTGAAGAAATTCCTCCTCGTCTCTGTTTTAAAGGATCGTCCCTTCAGTCTGAGGCTGCTCCCTCTACCTCATACGCTGCAGGAAAGGATATCCCGAAGCGTGGTACATTGGCGAGACCATGCAGACGGATGAACGGACATCGCACGGCACTAGTTTTTCCCACAAGTGGGAACATTCTCTCCAAGTCCATTCTATCCAGGCCGTGGGAGGGGGAATAAAGGCTGACATTCAGATATCACCCTAGGTGAATCGTACACTAGTCGCTGGAGGAAAGCATGCAGGTACAGCAGGCGGTAAAGAAGGCTAATGGTATGTTGGCCTTCATTGCGAGAGTTTCGAGTACATAAGCAGAGAAGTGTTGCTGCAATTATACAGGGCCTTGGTGAGGCCACACCTGGAGTATTGTGGGCAGTTTTGGTCTCCTTCTCTGAGGAAGGATGTTCTTGCTCTGGAGGGAGAGCAGCGAAGGTTTACCAGACTGATTCCAGGGATTGCAGAACTGACGTACGAGGAGAGACTGAGCCAGTTAGGATTCGCAGGAGTTCAGAAGAATGAGGGGGGATCTCATAGAAACCTATAAAATTCGAGGCCTGGACAGGGTAGATGCAGGAAGGATATTCCCGATGGTGGGGGGTGTTCAGAACCAGGGGTCACAGTCTGAGGATACGGGGTAGACCATTTCGGACAGAGATGAGGAGACATTTCTTCACCCAGAGAGTGGGCGGCCTGTGGGATTCGTTACCACAGGAAGTAGATGAAGGCAAAATATTGTCTGTGGGTTTCTCCATCGGCGTGATCCACGGCTCCGCCGGCAGCCCACCCAGGGCCACAGGTTTCCCTTATGGGAAGCCCAACTGGTCGGCTTCGGAGAATCCCACTGCCGATGGATGCGCACTGCGTCGGAAAACGGAGACTCCCGCCCCGTACGTTATCCAGAAGCAGCTAGATATCGCACTTGGGGGCGAAGGGGATTAAATTACCTGG
>NC_052174.1:11168777-11193899 GCF_902713615.1 Scyliorhinus canicula
GCCGGCGGGGTGGGGGGGGGGGGAATCTCCCCACGGGTCGGTGTCAGACCCGGCCCACAGGAAGGGGCTTGTGACTCCCGCTCCCAGCCCCTCTGTGCAGGAGGCCCTCAGGGTAGGGGCCGTGGTTAATTCACCTCCAGCTGCTTCAGCTGTGACCTTCTCTCCAACGTGAGGTCAGGCGTGGGGATTGGTCGCCGATGGCCGCACAATGGTCAGCACCTCGGATCCTGATGGCGAAGCCACCGGCTGGCTGCACAACTGGAGGGCATCAGGCCTGGGCGGGCAAGTGGCAAATAATGTTCCGCACAAGTGTCAGGCAATCACCACCTTTAATAAACCCGAGACTAACCATCTTCTCTTAACATTCAACAGCCTGTCCACGGCTAAATCCCCCCCCCCCTCGCCCCCCCTCCCCTCCCCCCGCCCCTCCCCCAGCTACTAATACCCTGGGTGTTACCATTGACCAGAATCTAAACTGAACCAGTCACAGTAACAATGTGGCTACAGGAGCAGGTCAGAGGCTGGGAATCCTGCGGAGAGTAACTCACCTCCTGACCCCCCCCCCCCCCCCCCCCCCCACCAACCCCCCTCCCCAAAGCCTGTCCACCATCTACAAGCCACAAGTCAGGAGTCTGATGGAAAGGGCAGCACGGTGGCACAGTGGTTAGCCCTGTTGCCTCACGGCACCAAGGTCCCAGGTTCGATCCCGGCTCCGGGTCTCTGTCTGTGTGGTGTTTGCACATCCCGTGTTTGCGTGGATTTTGCTCCCACAACCCGAAAGATGTGCAGGATAGGTGATTTGGCCACGCTGAATTGCCCCTGAATTGGGAAAAAAAATCGGGTACTCTAAATTTGATTAAAAAAGGAGTGTGATGGAATACTCTCCACTTGCCTGGATGAGCGCAGCTCCAGCAACACTCAAGAAGCTCCACACCATCCAGGACAAAGCAGCCCCGCTTGATTGGCTCCCCATCCACAAACATTCACTCCCTCCACCACCGACGCACAGTGGCAGCCGTGTGTACCGTCTACAAGATGCCCCGCAGCAACTCACCAAGGCTACTTCGAAAGAAGTTTCGAGACGAGAGTGTTCGACAATCAGCCAAGATAAGTGCTGCAGGCGTGTGGGAACCCCACCCCCTGCGTGTTCCCCTCCGAGTCACTCACCCCCCCCCCCCCCCCCCGACTGGGAAATATATCGGCCGTTCCTTCTCTGTCGCTGGGGCAAAATGCTGGAACCCCCTCCCTAACAGCACAGTGGGAGTACCTACTCCACATGCATTGCAGTGGCTCAGAAAGGCTGGTCATGCACCTTTCGAAGCTCAATATGGGATGGGCAATAAATATTGGCCAAGCCAGCGATGCTCACAGTACACGAGTGAAAATTGTAACAATTCAGTGTCCATCCTTCCGAAATATTGGAATTCCTGATTGCCGCCCAGTTCGGTTGACTTGGGATTTTTCCTCCTTTAATTTTGTATCCTCAATTTCAGATTCTCCCGATCAAAGGGTCAGGGAAGAGACCCAAAGGGAGACAAGTGGATCAAAGTGAAGTTACCGTGACTGATGTAAACAGTTGTATCTCCTGGTGAACTGGGCTCGACAAAACCACAGGATCGCACATTATCTCACAGCGGATCCACATCCCCAACAGGCCAGACTTTCCTCACCCAGCAGCTGCCTTCGCCCTTTGAAGTAGACACTGTAGACTGTTTGCTCCAGCACAGAATTTACACAGACTTGGTCAACATTCTGGAACTCACTCCCTAACAGCACTGAGGGTGTACCTACAACACATGGACTGCAGCGGTGCAAGAGGGCAACTCACCACCATCGTCATAGGGATGGGCAATGCAGGCCCAGCCGGTGATGCCCACATTCTGAGAAAGAATGTAAAGTCAGGCCCCGTTCACTCAGTGAATAAATTCTATTTGCTGCACACTTCTGTGGTCGAATAGCCTGTTTGCTGGGCAGCACGGTGGCGCAGTGGTTAGCACTGCGGCCTCACGGCGCCGAGGACCCGGGTTCCATCCCGGCCCTGGGTCACTGTCCGTGTGGATTTTGCACATTCTCCCCGTGTCTGCGTGGGTCTCACCCCCACAACCCAAAGATGTGCAGGGTAGGTGGATTGGCCACACTAAAAATGCCCCCTAATTAGAATTTATTTTTTTAAGTAGCCTGTTGGCTGTTACATAAAGTCCAGGCCCAGGATCAGGTACTTCTCCTGTGTGAGGGCCCCTTATTCCACAGCGCCACCCCGCCCTCTTCAATCATTCATGATCCCTTCCCATTTCCATATTCACCAGCCGATTCACCAAACAATCCCAATGTTGGCCATCTGCCTTGACACCAGCTACAGCAGGAAGAGGGACTGCAGCTGGTGTTAAAGCAGAGGCTCAGTGAGATTCTTCAGGACAATTAGTCACCAGAACAATCACTTGGTGCCGGGCGAGTGGCTGCAATGAGATTGTCACATTTACAGAACAATTCATCTCCGAAAACGATCACGCCCACCGACAGCACCTGGCTGCCATCGGCGTGAGAAACGTACACCGTGTAGGTCATTAATGCTTAGAGCGGCAACGATACAATGCCATGTTAGTTGGAACTGGCCCGTCTGGGTATCCCGCCTTGGCAGAGTGCCAATGTTATTGTAACGGCATTGTGAAATATTGTTAACCCGACAGGGCAATATGGCATTAGTTATTCAGAGCACCGTACAGACCATGACACTGATTTCAGGGACTGCCTCATCCTCAGTAACATGTTCTCCGCATCGCACCATCGGTGCATGGTGACAGTTCATTCGTATTTGGGGAAAAGCTGAATGCTTGCGATTAAAATAAGCTGCTTAAGATCTTTCCCATTTTGTCGAAGCATCAGAAGATTTTCTCTTGCTTGGGTGTATGATATTATTCAATATAATTATTTTGTGCAAAGTGTGTAATCGTATTTATTTTATCCACAATCTCATGGGGTCGAAAGATCAAATGAGTGCCGAGCGACAAAGCGGAATCATTGAACAACATGGACCGTCATTGGCAGTGAGAAGTGTTGGAGCCCTCAGGGGTCTCTGTGCCGCACAACTCCTCAAGAGACCAGACCACAAGGATCGAATATTCAGAACTGTATCTGTGTTTTCTTGATCAGCAAGTCTAAAGACTCTGCTGTTTCTCACCACAACATATTTCCAACATCTGATGTGCGTCACATTATCACAATACCTCAACCATTCAAAAACCTAATAAAAATATGAAGATAGAGCGGGGTAATAGGTAGGTGCAGAAACAGACAAGGCCAAAGTCAGTGGAAAAAACTCTTGAGAATCATATGCAGCGTCAAGCAGGTCACTGATTAACTCCACATTCCCGTCCAGGCAATTTCACCCACAAATCCTGCTCCGTAATGTTCTTTACACAAATATAATTGGAACTCCAACCGTGATTCCATCCTCGATTGACAACATAATTATGGATGAGAAAGGCCATCTAGCCGAGCTCATCTCATCCATCAAAATGATACATGAACAGATGTGTTGGGAACAGGAGGAGGCCAATCAGCCCCTCTTGGCTGCTGTGCCTTTTGATAACATTTCCCACGTTATACCAGTGAGCACAGTTCGAAAGTGCTTCACTGACCTTGAAGTGAGTTGGGTCGTGGCAAAAGGTTCCTCTTCCCCTTTTACGTTAATGACCCTCTCCCCTGCCAATCAGGTAACTATCAGCCCCCCAGGAAATCCGTATATTGAATCGTTACTCTGACGTGTCCAGTGAAAATTGCTATATGGTCCAAAAACTGAATACGGAATTAATTCAAGAACTGGATTGTTTCCCCTTTCCCCCCGGAGCTGTTATTGATACTGTCCAGGATTCTCAGTTGAGGAGGCAAAGTGTTCCCACCGGGAGTGAATATTGTGCGATTCATGTTTCCATTGGGGGCATTGTTCCTTCCACGATTCAGGACGTGCAAATTAACCCGCTCTCTGCCCGTGAGAATTTGATGCAATTACCAGCCCAGCGGGAGGGGTAATCGCTGGGCTGGAATTAGCGAGAAAGAGGCTGACAAGCACGCTAGCACAGTGGTTAGCACTGTGGCTTCACAGATCCAGGGTCCCAGGTTCGATTCCCGGCTTGGGTCACTGTCTGTGCGGAGTCTGCACATCCTCCCCGTGTGTGCGTGGGTTTCCTCCGGGTGCTCCGGTTTCCTCCCACAGTCCAAAGATGTGCAGGTTAGGTGGATTGGCCATGATAAATTACCCTTCGTGTCCAGAAAGGTTAAGTGGGGTTACGGAGATAAAGGGCGGCGGCGAAGGGCTGTTTAGCACAGGGCTAATTCGCTGGCTTTGAAAGCAGACCAAGGCAGGCCAGCAGCACGGTTCGATTCCCGTACCAGCCTCCCCGAATAGGCGCCGGAATGTGGCGACTAGGGGCTTTTTACAGTAACTTCATTTGAAGCCTACTCGTGACAATAAGCAATTTTCAAGTAGGGTGCTCGTTCCAAGGGCCGGTGCAGACTCGATGGGCTGAATGGCCTCCTTCTGGACTGTAAATTCTATGTTTCTATAAGCTGGAGCTGTTTTTAAGCCCTCCACTCACCTCACACTCACTGCAGCCACCAAGACGGATCAGAGAGGGCCTGGCCCCAGATTTCGGGAGTCTGAGGTGGAGCCTCAGCTCCCTGTCAGTGAGGAGAGGAGGGACTCCCTCTTCCCCAGGGTGGGCCGCAGACTCAAGCCCACCCTCCTGAACAGCGTCTGGGAGGAGGCGGCAGAGGCCGTCAATGCAGCCAGCCTCACCTAGAGGAGACAGCTGCTGATCCTGAGGGGTGGAGGGGGTCACTGGTGAGGCCTCTGGCCTGACAGGGGCGGAGAACCAGGGAGGGTTCCAAAGGCCGCGGGGCCGGTGCCCCTCTGCTTAGGGTGGGCTCTGCTGATTCGCCGCTTGCTCTGCCGTGGGACAGCGCTTCTGAGGGCGGCCAACACCTGGTGGGCCCCTGATTGAGCTTGGCCACGCCCATCCACTGGCTGATACCGCTGGGGTATGGGGGTGTCCAGAGGGGGCGGCCTGGGTGGGCTGTCCCGTCACCAGAGGCCCTCTGAACATTTACAGGACACAGTTAGCAGTCGGCAATATTGAATTCGGGGCAATGAGAGTTTAGAGAGAGAAGGAGTGGAGAGAGGTGGTGGTGAGTGTCATAATAGACACATCAGTATATGATGGTGCAGAGACACACACTGACTGACCAATCAACACACACAACACAGCAGCCAATCACCAGTTAGGGCACGGTCACTATAAAGCCAGAGAGCACTATTTTTCCCGTTCATTTGGGATGCAGCCTCTGAGACAGACAGAGCCCGTGATCAGTACACCAAACATCCACCATGTGCTAGCAGCATAGGTTGGTCAGGTGAGGCATAGGTCTTCAGTCAATCAACCATAGGGCGCAATTCTCCGCTCCCCACGCCGGGTGGGAGAATCGCGAGAGGGCCGCTTTGGCACACCTGCGATTCTCCCACGCCCCCCAAAATGGCGGGTCGCGTTTGGCGACACGCCGCTCGGGGAATCGCCGCTCGCCTTTTTTCCCGGTGACCGGCGGTTCTCCGGCCCGGATGGGCCAAGCGGCCTGATGACCCCGACGGGTTCACGCCGGCGGCAACCACACCTGGTCGCTGCCGACGTGAACATCGCGCGGCAGGTAGGTGTGGGGCCTGTGGGGGGGCGGAGAGGGGATCGAGCACCACGGGGGCGTGCTCGTGAGGTGACTGGCCCGTGATCGGTGCCCACCGATCGTCGGGCCGGCGTCTCTGAGAGACGCGCTCTTTCCCCTCCGCCGCCCCGCAAGATCAAGCCGCCACGTCTTGCGGGGCAGCGGAGGGGAAGACGGCAACCGCGCATGCGCGGGTTGGAGCTGGCAAGCGTCAAGGCCCGGTGGCCGAGTTTCTCGCAGTGCCGCTCCTAGCCCCTCCTGGGGGGTTGGGGGGGGGGGGGGGGGAGAATAGGGGGCGAGGAGCAGCCTCCGACGCCGGAATGAAACACTCCGAGTTTCACTCCGGCATCGGCCGTTGCGGAGAATCGCGCCCGAGGTGTCGACCCACAGTGCAAGTATGTTTAACAGCTCTTAGTTAAATAAAATAGAATTGTACTATTACAAGTGGTGGTAGCCTGTCTATGTTACTGCTATGGGAAACGCAGCCTCCACAGATCCCGAGTACCCAACACGTCTGTGAGTTAGAGTTGGGTGTCGTTAATGTCGGTGTGAAAATTGACGCCCTGTTTTTGGCTGATGCGGCCAATGGGGCAGCGTGTCGGTGAGAAATTGGGGAGGGGGGGGTTCAAGGGTCGGTCCTCGGGGGACACCAAACTTATAGGTGAGGGAACAGGAGGAGAAGCCATTGCAAGTGATTCTCCGGCTCCAGTTGGAGAGATGGTTTGGGGGGGTGGGGCGGGGGGGCGGGGAGTGGGTTCTGTCGCGGAGAGGGATGTAAATCTGGCCCGGGAATGGGAGCCGGGGGGAGCAGCTGGACACCAGTGGGGGAGGGTGTTGGAGGAGGATGGTGAGGTCGAGCGTGACAGAGTCAGCAGACAGGTGGAGGAGGAGGAGAAGTTCGAAGTTCGGGCCCTGAGGTAAATATTAATATTGACTAGTCAGGACAACACCTCAGTTACATTATTGACATAATTGCAACCTCTGAAGCCCCAAATAATTAAAATCAACAATTCCACCTGGAGAATCCATCACTGATAAACAATGGACTAAATTCCTCGAAGTATAAAATGTAAGTTTGCCTGGTGGCAGCCGAGCTTGAGGAGATCTGACTCAGGCCTCCGCTCACTCCTTGATCAGGCCTAACCTCACTGCTAAGCCAGAGGCTGGATTTAATGGATGTTTCTGACCCGACAAATAAACACATTATTGATCCTTGTCTTCGCGCTGGCTTTGTTTGGGAATGTTTCGAAGATCAAACATTATTTTTCCATTTTGTCACCAACAACCGCAAGGTTTAGCTCTGCAGCCATGGACCTCGAGGGTAGGGCAGCACGTTAGCACAGTGGTTAGCACTGTGGCTTCACAGCGCCGGGATCCCGGGTTCGTTTCCCGTCTTGGGTCACTGTCTGCGCGGGGCTTGCACGTTCTCCCCCGTGTGTCTGCGTGGGTTTCCTCCGCGTGCTCCACTGCGCCGCCGACTCCCCACGGCAGGGTTCGCAATCCAGAGAGCCAGGGTGATGCTGTGGGGACCCGGGGTCGAATCGCAGCGAGGCAGAGGGTGGAATTTACCGGCCTGCTCGTGCCCGGCTTGGTGAGCGGGCACAGGGCGGTGGGCAGGGTCAGCTGCTTACAGACGTTGGCCCCGGTGGTTGGTGGATCTGCACCGGGCAGCAGATGGCACAGGTTGGCATCCTGCAAAGTGAGCCTTGGTACGTCACAGGCGAGCGCTGGACGGTCCCGTGGAGAGGGGGGAGGGAAGTCGCTCAAAGTCAATGAGGGGGAGGGTCAGGATCCACAAAAGTCCCGGGGACGTCTACATAAAGGGCCGGATTCTCCGGTTTCCCAGCCAGGTGTTTCCCGCCGGAGCGGCGTTCGCTGGTGGTGGGATTCTCGACTCTCGCCGCTTGTCAACGGGGTTTCCCGTCGAAGCCACCCCACGCCATCGGGAACAGGGCCGGAGAATTCCAGCCTCAACGTTTGAGAAGGGGTTGGGATTACAACGTAAATAAGGGTAGTCTCCAGGGTGATCCCGGGGGATGGGGGGCGGGGGGAGAGAGAGAAGAGAGGGCGGGTGGTCGAGGGGGCTGACGGAAGCAATGAACGTGGGAAGTGAACGTGGCTGAAAATGGAGGAGTTGCCCGGGGAAAGGGTCAGAGGGATTGTGGGAAGCGGCGACGGCTGCAGTTTCGGGCAGATTGAAGGGACGCCCGAATAATAATCAGCTCAAGACCCGCAGGTCACGATTCTGCTGAGATCTGTTAGCATGGGTCAAAGGTCAATTGAAGAATTTTGACATCATGGAACACATTTGTGTGAGACTATTGAGGCTTGGGGTGAAATCATTTAATTTCCTCAGGGAGGCAGGTTAAGGGGATCGAACAATTAAGGAGCCACAGCCGCTCCACAGGTGGGACAAGCTCGAGACAAGGCTCCAGATTATCGTTTCAATGGCCTTGGCTTTCAGGCCTCAACACCCACAGACATTAAATTGTCGCTAGGCCGGGATAGTCTCTATGGTAACGGCTGACAGTAGGCTGACCGTGGGTGAGAACACATGTCTGCATTGGCCCCGATCGAAGCCTCTTTGGGAATGTGGAGTCAAGCCACCATTTTCAGCTGCTCCACCCCACCCCCCGGTCACCATGGAGACACTCGTTAGCATCACCAGCTGTCTCCTCCAGGTGAGGCTGGCAGCGCTGACGGCCTCTGCCGCCTCCTCCCAGACGCTGTTCAGCAGGGCGGGCTTGAGTCTGCGGCCCACCCTGGGGAAGAGGGTGTCCCTCCTCTCCTCACTGACAGGGAGCTGGGGCTCCACCTCAGACTCCCGAAACCTGGGGCCAGGTCCTCTCGGATCCATCTTGGCGGCTGCAGTGAATGTGCGTTGAGTGCAGCGCTTAAAAACAGCTCCAGTTTGTCAGCCACTTTCTCGCTAATTCCAGCCCAGCGGTTACCCTGCCCACTGGGCTGTGAATTGCTTCAAATTCACACGGGTAGAGAGCTGGTCAATGTGCATGTCTCGAATCGCGGAAGGAACAATGCCCCCAATGGAAACCTGAATCGCACAATATTCACTCCCGGTGTGAACACTTTGCCTCCTCAACTGAGAATCCTGGACAGTATCAATAACAGCTCCGGGGGGGGGGGGGGGGAAACAATCCAGTTCTTGAAGTCCGTTCTCAGTTTTTGGACCACATCACAAGTTTCTTTTATCATGTCAGAGTAACGATTCAATGTACGGATTTCCTGAGCTGCTGGTCGTTGCCTGATTGGCGGGGGAGAGGATCATTAGCATCAAAGGGGCAGAAGCCTTTGTGGTATATTGTGGCCTGATGTCAGAGAAGTCAGAATGGTATGGTTGTATGAGCTACAGAGTTGCATGGTTTTGGAAATGTAGTGATTTCTTTGGAGCCACTTTTCTCATGAGGGTTGCTTGCTCCGTGATTAATTATCTTGAGAGAATTCAGCACTGGATCTCTGATTTCAGCTTCACTACTCGAGGGGCTCAATGGCCTCCTCCTGTTCCGAATACATCTCTTCATGTGTCATTCTGATGGATGAGACGAGCTCGGCTAGATGGCCTTTCTCATCCACGATCACCTTCCAAATCGAGGATGGAATCACGGATAGAGTTCTGTTTGTTTTGTGGCTGAAGAACGTTATGGAGCAGAATTTGTGGGTGAAATTACCTGGACAGGAATGCATAATGACCTCAGGCTTAATCAGTAGCAAGTTTTACACAGCATATGATTCTCACGTGTTTTTCCATTGACTTTGATCTTGCCTGTTTCTGCACTTACTTATTACCCCGCTCTATCTTCATATTTTTATTGGGTTTTTGAATGGTTGTAACATTGTGAAAATGTGTTCCACATATTGGAAATATGTTGCAGGGAGAAGCAGCAGAGTTTTCAGACTTGTGGATCACGAAAACACAGATACAGCTGTGAAACATTCAGGGCGAAATTCTCCGCCCCCCACGACGGGTGGGAGAATAGCGGGAGGGCCTTCCCGACATTTTTGCCGCCCTCCCGCTATTCTCCCACCCCCCCCCCCTGCCGAAGTCCCGACCCGAATCGCTGCCGCCGTTTTTTTTACGGCCGGCAGCGATTCTCAGCTGTTAGATGGGCCGAAGTCCCAGCCCTTTCCGCCGTTTTTACGAACGGCAAACACACCTGGTTTTGCCGTTCGTAAAAACGGCGTCACAAACTCGCTATTAATAACCATGGCACCGATTGGCACGGCAGTACCACGGCCGTGCCAAGGGTGCCATGGGCCCGCGATCGGTGGGCACCGATCGCGGGCAGCGGGCCCGATGCCCGCGCACTACTTGTCCTTCCGCCGCCCCGCAGTATCCATTCGCGGGGCGGCTGAGGGGCAACCCGGCCCGCGCATGCGCGGGTTTCGCGCAAATACGCGATGACGTCACCCGCGCATGCGCGGGTTGGAGTCTTCCAAACTGCGCATGCGCGGCTGACGTCATATGACGCGTCAGCCGGCGCTAACTCCGGCAAGCGGGCTTAACGATTTTCGTTAAGCCCGTCTTGCCGGAGCCTACGGCGTCGGGCTGCTAGCCCGGGTTTTACGGCAGCTTTACGATTTCTCCCGTTTTGGGAGAATCTCGCCCTCAATCCTTGTGGTTTGACTTATTAAGAAGTGAAATGAAATGAAAATCGCTTATTGGCACGAGTAGGCTTCAAGTTACTGTGAAATGCCCCTAGTCGCCACATTCCGGCACCTGTTCGAGGAGGCTGTTACGGGAATCGATCCGTGCTGCTGGCCTGCTTCGGTCTGCTTTCAAAGCCAGCAATTTAGCCCAGTTGTGCCGCACAGAGACACCTGAGGGCTCCAACACTTCTCACTGCCAATGACGGTCCATGTTGTTCAATAATTCCGCTTTGTCGCTCGGCACTCATTTGATCTTTCGATCCCATGAAATTGTGGATAAAATAAATATGATTACACACTTTGCGCAAAATAATTATATTGAATAATATCATACACCCAAGGAAGAAAAATTCTTTTGATTCTTCGACAGAATGGGAAAGATCTTAAGCAGCTTATCTTAATGGCAAGCATTCAGCTTTTCCCCAAATACGAATGAACTGTCACCGGGCATCGATGGTGCAATGCGGAGAACATGTTACTGAGGATGAGGCAGTCACTGAAATCAGTGTCATGGTCTGCACGGTGCTCTGAATAACTAATGCCATATTGCCCTGTCGGGTTAACAATATTTCACAATGCCGTTACAATAACATTGGCACTCTGCCAAGGCGGGATACCCAGACGGGCCAGTTCCAACTAACACGGCATTTGTATCGTTGCCGCTCTAAGCATTAATGACCTACGCGGTGTATGTTCCTCACGGCAATGGCAGCCAGGTGCTGTCGGTGGGCCTGATCGTTTTCGGAGATGAATTGTTTTGTAAATGTGACAATCTCATTGCAGCCACTCGCCCGGCACCAAGTGATTGTTCTGGTGACTAATTGTCCTGAAGAATCTCACTGAGCCTCTGCTTTAACACCAGCTGCAGTCCCTCTTCCTGCTGTAGCTGGTGTCAAGGCAGATGGCCAACATTGGGATTGTTTGGTGAATCGGCTGGTGAATATGGAAATGGGAAGGGATCATGAATGATTGAAGGGGGCGGGGTGGCGCTGTGGAATAAGGGGTCCTCACACAGGAGAAGTACCTGATCCTGGGCCTGGACTTTATGTAACAGCAAACAGGCTACTTAAAAAAAGAAATTCTAATTAGGGGGCATTTTTAGTGTGGCCAATCCACCTACCCTGCACATCTTTGGGTTGTGGGGGTGAGACCCACGCAGACACGGGGAGAATGTGCAAACTCCACACGGACAGTGACCCAGGGCCGGGATGGAACCCGGGTCCTTGGCGCCGTGAGGCCGCAGTGCTAACCACTGTGCCACCGTGCTGCCCAGCAAACAGGCTATTCGACCACAGAAGTGTGCAGCAAATAGAGTTTATTCACTGAGTGAACGGGGCCTGACTTTACATTCTTTCTCAGAATGTGGGCATCACCGGCTGGGCCTGCATTGCCCATCCCTATGACGATGGTGGTGAGTTGCCCTCTTGCACCGCTGCAGTCCATGTGTTGTAGGTACACCCTCAGTGCTGTTAGGGAGTGAGTTCCAGAATGTTGACCAAGTCTGTGTAAATTCTGTGCTGGAGCAAACAGTCTACAGTGTCTACTTCAAAGGGCGAAGGCAGCTGCTGGGTGAGGAAAGTCTGGCCTGTTGGGGATGTGGATCCGCTGTCAGATAATGTGCGTTCCTGTGGTTTTGTCGAGCCCAGTTCACCAGGAGATACAACTGTTTACATCAGTCACGGTAACTTCACTTTGATCCACTTGTCTCCCTTTGGGTCTCTTCCCTGACCCTTTGATCGGGAGAATCTGAAATTGAGGATACAAAATTAAAGGAGGGAAAATCCCAAGTCAACCGAACTGGGCGGCAACCAGGAATTCCAATATTTCACAAGGATGGACACTGAATTGTTACAATTTTGACTCGTGTACTGTGAGCATCGCTGGCTTGGCCAATATTTATTGCCCATCCCATATTGAGCTTCGAAAGGTGCATGACCAGCCTTTCTGAGCCACTGCAATGCATGTGGAGTAGGTACTCCCACTGTGCTGTTAGGGAGGGAGTTCCAGCATTTTGACCCAGCGACAGTGAAGGAACGGCCGATATGTTTCCCAGTCGGGGGGGGGGGGGGGGGGGAGTGACTCGGAGGGGAACACGCAGGGGGTGGGGTTCCCACACGCCTGCAGCACTTATCTTGGCTGATAGTCGAACACTCTCGTCTCGAAACTTCTTTCGAAGTAGCCTTGGTGAGTTGCTGCGGGGCATCTTGTAGACGGTACACACGGCTGCCGCTGTGCGTCGGTGGGGGAGGGAGTGAATGTTTGTGGATGGGGAGCCAATCAAGCGGGGCTGCTTTGTCCTGGATGGTGTGGAGCTTCTCGAGTGTTGTTGGAGCTGCGCTCATCCAGGGAAGTGGAGAGTATTCCATCACACTCCTTTTTTTATTAACTTTACAGCATCCAATTATTTTTTCCCAATCCAGGGGCAATTCAGCGTGGCCAAATCACCTATCCTGCGCATCTTTTGGGTCGTGGGGGCGAAAACCCACGAAAACACGGGGCGAATGTGCAAACTCCACACGGACAGAGACCCGGAGCCGGGATCGAACCTGGGACCTTGGTGCCGTGAGGCAACAGGGCTAACCACTGTGCCACCGTGCTGCCCTTCCCATCACACTCCTGACTTGTGGCTTGTAGATGGTGGACAGGCTTTGGGTAGGGGGGTTGGGGGGGGGGGGGGGGGGGGTCAGGAGATGAGTTACTCTCCGCAGGATTCCCGGCCTCTGACCTGCCCTGGGAGCCACATTGTTACTGTGACTGGTTCAGATTAGATTCGGGTCAATGGTAACACCCAGGGTATTAGTAGCTGGGGGAGGGGAGGGGGGGCGAGGGGGGGGGGCGGATTTAGCCGTGGACAGGCTGTTGAATGTTAAGAGAAGATGGTTAGTCTCGGGTTTATTAGAGGTGGTGATTGCTGACACTTGTGCGGAACATTATTTGCCACTTGCCCGCCCAGGCCTGAATGCCCTCCAGGTTGTGCAGCCAGCCGGTGGCTTCGCCATCAGGATCCGAGGTGCTGACCATTGTGCGGCCATCGGCGACCAATCCCCACGCCTGACCTCACGTTGGAGAGAAGGTCACAGCTGAAGCAGCTGGAGGTGAATTAACCACGGCCCCTACCCTGAGGGCCTCCTGCACAGAGGGGCTGGGAGCGGGAGTCACAAGCCCCTTCCTGTGGGCCGGGTCTGACACCGACCCGTGGGGAGATTCCCCCCCCCCCCCCCCCCGCCGGCCCCGATTCCCATTGACCCAACCTTCCCGGGGTCTCCTTGATGTCACACTCGGCCAAATGCTGCCTTGATGTCAAGGCCGGTGACGCGCCCTCACCTCTGGAGTTCAGCTCTTCTGTCCGTGTTTGAACCGAGGTTGTAATGACATCCGGGAGGTTGTCATACGGAGACTCTGATTGGACACTGCGAGGGGCCTGGGTTTGACCCCGGGGACCCTGACTCGCCTTTTTAAACAAAACGTTGGTTTATGGATAGAACAGGAAAGGTGGAGGAAGTCAGAGATGGCCGATTACCGGGATCTTGCTGCCTCTTCATCAGATAGATGGCAATCAGCCAGCCGATGGCCAGTATTGCGAGAGCGAGCGAGGACCGGATGATGAGGATCACTCCCGGCTGCAGTTTGTCTCCACGTGCCTCCCTGTCCCGCGATGATGCTGCCGTCGCTGAGGAGATTAACGGGGCCGTTGTGGGTGGCGGTCTCGGCCCTGTGAAACACAGGAATCCACGGCAATGATGTGGGAACAGAAACACGGAACAAAACCGGGAGCGGAGCGACAAACACGGGAAATGGACTCAGGGTGGGGGTGGGGGGACAGCCATTCCCCAAAGACCACCCTGCAGGTTGGCAGTGCCGGACGGCTGTGCAAAGGGACAGTGTCAGAGTGGGGGGGGGGGAGTGTCAGTGTGGGGGGGGAGTGTCAGTGTGGGGGGGAGTGTCAGTGTGGGGGGGGGGGTAGTGTCAGGGTGTGGGGGGAGTGTCAGTGTGGAGGGGGAGTGTCAGTGGGGGGGAGTGTCAGTGTGGGGGGGGAGTGTCAGTGTGGGGGGGGAGTGTCAGTGTGGGGGGGGAGTGTCAGTGTGGGGGGAGTGTCAGTGTGGGGGGAGTGTCAGTGTGGGGGGGAGTGTCAGTGTGGGGGGAGTGTCAGTGTGGGGGGGAGTGTCAGTGTGGGGGGAGTGTCAGTGTGGGGGGGGAGTGTCAGTGTGGGGGGGGAGTGTCAGTGTGGGGGGGAGTGTCAGTGTGGGGGGGAGTGTCAGTGTGGGGGGAGTGTCAGTGTGGGGGGGAGTGTGGGGGGGAGTGTCAGTGTGGGGGGGAGTGTCAGTGGGGGGGAGTGTCAGTGTGGGGGGTAGTGTCAGTGTGGGGGGAGTGTCAGTGTGGGGGGGGAGAGTGTCAGTGTGGGGGGAGTGTCAGTGTGGGGGGGAGTGTCAGTGTGGGGGGGAGTGTCAGTGTGGGGGGAGTGTCAGTGTGGGGGGAGTGTCAGTGTGGGGGGGAGTGTCAGTGTGGGGGGAGTGTCAGTGTGGGGGGGAGTGTCAGTGTGTGGGGGAGTGTCAGTGTGGGGGGGAGTGTCAGTGTGGGGGGGGAGTGTCAGTGTGGGGGGAGTGTCAGTGTGGGGGGAGTGTCAGTGTGGGGGGAGTGTCAGTGTGGGGGGGAGTGTCAGTGTGGAGGGGAGTGTCAGTGTGGGGGGGAGTGTCAGTGTGGGGGGGAGTGTCAGTGTGGGGGGGTAGTGTCAGTGTGGGGGGGGAGTGTCAGTGTGGGGGGGGAGTGTCAGTGTGGAGGGAGTGTCAGTGTGGGGGGGGGAGTGTCAGTGTGGGTGGGGAGTGTCAGTGTGGGGGGGAGTGTCAGTGTGGGGGGGGAGTGTCAGTGTGGAGGGGAGTGTCAGTGTGGGGGGGGAGTGTCAGTGTGGGGGGAGTGTCAGTGTGGGGGGGTAGTGTCAGTGTGGGGGGGAGTGTCAGTGTGGGGGGGGAGTGTCAGTGTGGGGGGGAGTGTCAGTGTGGGGGGGGGAGTGTCAGTGTGGGTGGGGAGTGTCAGTGTGGGGGGGAGTGTCAGTGTGGGGGGGAGTGTCAGTGTGGAGGGAGTGTCAGTGTGGGGGGGAGTGTCAGTGTGGGGGGGTGTGTCAGTGTGGGGGGGGAGTGTCAGTGTGGAGGGGGGAGTGTCAGTGTGGGTGGGGAGTGTCAGTGTGGGGGGGAGTGTCAGTGTGGGGGGGGAGTGTCAGTGTGGGGGGGAGTGTCAGTGTGGGGAGTGTCAGTGTGGGGAGACCCTGGGGAGTACGGGAGGAATCAGAGGGGTTTGGAGATATCGATGCGCTGCAGTGTGGGGGAGATTACTGAGAAAGGGAGGGTTGGATTTGAGGACATTTGAAATAAATTCTTTTAAAAATGAGGCATTGCTGAACTCGAATGTGAGAGCTGGAAAAATGGAGAGTCCAATAGAGAGAGAAATGCAGAGATTGAGAGGAGCGTTTACCGTGTACATTGAGCTGTGTCCCGTAGATGCTTTGCCACATCTCGGCTCCATATCCTGTTATCTCCACACGACAGAAATACAGATTCTGATCACTTTGTTTCAGATGATTTATCCGGATGGTTCCGGTTCTATCTCTATATGGATGTCCCAGGTATTCAATCCGGCCTCGGTAATCAGGGTGAGTGTAACCCTTTGAAACGTTAAATATAAATTCTCCGTGAAATCCACGTCTTCTCCAGGAAATGTAAATCTTTGCTGGATTGTATCGTTCTGGGTAAGTGAATGAACAGGGGATATCGACCGAACTCCCTTCCACAGCCACCAGGAGGCGAGGCTGAGTCACTCTGAAACCATTCCCATTTCCCATCACTGAGGGAGAGGGAAACACAAAATAGTCAATTAGGAAAAAGAGTCAAACTTATCCAATAATAAACCAGCCCCAGAATGCTCACAGAGAAATACAGAAATAACCCCCAAACTGACTCGATTAGATTCCAGTCTGTAACTCACTCCCGGGTATCTGTTATTCTATATATAAACCACCCCGAACCCCTCGATTAGATTCCAGTCTGTAACTCACTCCCGGGTATCTGTTATTCTATATATAAACCACCCCTAACCCCTCGATTAGATTCCAGTCTGTAACTCAGTCCCGGGTATCTGTTATTCTATGTATAAACCACCCCGAACCCCTCGATTAGATTCCTGTCTGTAACTCACTCCCGGGTATCTGTTATTCTATATATAAACCACCCCTAACCCCTCGATTTGATTCCAAGCCGTAACTCAGTCCCGGGTATCTGTTATTCTATGTATAAACCACCCCGAACCCCTCGATTAGATTCCTGTCTGTAACTTACTCACGGGTATCTGTTATTCTATATATAAACCACCCCTGAACCCCTCGATTAGATTCCAGTCTGTAACTCACTCCCGGGTATCCGTTATTCTGTATAAACCACCCCGAACCCCTTGATTAGATTCCTGTCTGTAACTTACTCACGGGTATCTGTTATTCTATATATAAACCACCCCAACACCTCGATTAGATTCCAGTCTGTAACGCACTCCCAGGTATCTGTTATTCTATATATAAACCACCCTGAACCCCTCGATTAGATTCCAGTCTGTAACTCACTCCCGCGTATCTGTTATTCTATATATAAACCATCCCGAACCCCTCGATTAGATTCCAGTCTGTAACTCACTGCCGGGTATCTGTTATTCTACATATAAACCACCCTGAACCCCTCGATTAGATTCCAGTCTGTGACTCACTCCCGGGTATCTGTTATTCTATATATAAACCACCCCAAACACCTCGATTAGATTCCAGTCTGTAACTCACTCCCGGCTATCTGTTATTCTATATATAAACCACCCCGAACCCCTCTATTAGATTCCAGTCTGTAACTCACCCCCGGCTATCTGTTATTCGATATATGAACCCTGGTATGTCCAGGGTTTAAACCTCCAAAGTGTATTATGGAGTTTACCTGACCTATAACGTTTTATGTTGAACTTTGCTAAGATGAGCACACGAGCCTACCCTTTAGCTGTTATTGAACAGTCTTGAACTTTTATCAAAATAAGTTTTACTTGCAGAACTGAGATAATTTTGATATAAACACACTGCAAGATTTTTGAAAATCAATTACAGACATAAAGACGCCCCACAGCGACAGTAATCTGTATATAACACTTAATGAGTTCCCCATTAACTGTTCCAATTCAAAAAAGAAAATTCCATGAACCAAAGACCCCTTTTCACATGCGTGGCCCACTACTCTACACTCTCACTTGAATAAGACGGGCTTTTCCTGAGATTCTGACCCCGTCTCACCAGTAGGTTTAAACCCTTCCAGAAAGCAAACTGTATCTCTTAAGTTATCAAAACAACAGGTAGCTCTAATGAATGGGTTTTTACTGGAACAGATATTTGAAATGAAAATAAAAAGACAGGAACAAAACAATTCTTTACTCCCTCAGTCCACAGCAGTCAAATCTGAAAGCGAAAGCAAAAACAGGTCACAGAGCCACAGCCCGGCTCCACCCACACAATGACATCACTGATGCTAAATGATATGAGGAGAACCTTTCTTAAAGGGACATTCCCTTGGCAATCCCTCGAGTAGATTTCAATTTGTAGCTCAATCCCGGGTCAACAATTTGCTCCCTGCTCACCCTGTCTGTGTCAGTAAATCCCATCCCCACCCCCACATTCTTCACCATCACAGATACCACACCAGGTCACGGCAGTGTTAAACTGACCATTCCCACAACCCCCACATGACTGGAATGAAGATCTCTCGACACCGTCTCAATTTCTGTCTTTGACTTTGAAAATCCGCAGCTCAGTGAATCCCGCCAATGATTTCCTCAACATTCCCCGTCCATCCCTCCTTATTCACTTTCCACCCTCCACACTCCTCAAATGATTCCCCCCAAATCTACCGCCCCGTGACCTGTCCCACTCCCAGACCGGCTCATCCTCTATCCCCCCCACCCCTCGTGCTCGCTGACCTACACTGGCTCTCACTCCACCAACACCTGTTTGAAACTTTCATCCGGATCGTTAAGCTGCCCATTCCATCCATCATACCCTCCCCTCCCTTTCTCTCTATCAGCTCCAACCCTACAGCCCTCCGAGATCTCGGCGTTCCTGATGATGCACTCTCCAAGGCATCTTTCACTGCCTTTTCTCCAACGCGTCTAAAACTCTCGCACCCCCCCTCCACCTCTCTGTAACGTCTCAGAAATCTCCAAGTTCTCCTCCAGCTCTGGTCTCTTGTGTAACCCTCCCATCCAACATTAGGGGCTGTACCTTCAGCTCCCTCAGCCCTAAGCTTTGTCGATCATTCCCTCATCCTCATCACCTCTCCCTCTCTATCTCTCCTCCTCAATATCCACGTCAACACAAATCTCTTTCACCACTTGTTGACTTACTCAACCTCTTATCTGATTAGGCTTCCTCCCCCTTTTATGAAGATGGATCTGTGAGCTCCTTGGGAAGATTTCCTTTGTTAGAGTTGCGTTTGCTGCTGCTGATGTGGTCGTCCCATATCTAATCTTCAACCTGGGTGTGCATCACATCGGTGCCACTTTGATCGAACTTCGATAAGGTGAAAAGCCAGGAGCAGTTTTGGGATGTTCCTCAGGATTCAGTGTCCTGTGGAGGGGCTGGTGGGTGACGGGTTGGAGGGGGAAGGTTGTGGGATGTGGCCTGGGGACAGGGCAGGAAATTGGAAAATAAGACAGGGTTTACTCACCGATAGAGAGGTACAGAAGGATCAGGCGGAGGGCAGAGTCCATTGTTGCTCCTCTCCTCACTCTGTGAGGATAGTGATAAACACCGAGAGGTTCTGCTTTTCTCTTTCCTGTTTCTCAACTTTTGCATCTGCCCCCGCTAAGGAAACCTTCTCTTCACATCAACCCCCTCTCCATTTCTCAGATCTGACCTCCGAACTTCCTCCCAAGGAACAGCTAACCACCGAACGCACAAAAGGCAAATTAACGTTGAAAGATGTTGAAATCTTCGGCGTAAATGAGTGACGTCCATCACTACGTTGGCCGAGAGTTTACACGGAATTGGCGTGACTAATGTGGGGCGCAGAGGTGAATTGACCTGAACTGGAGCGTAAGTTTGAGGAATGTCCGGCATAAAACGTGTGGGGAAGACAGTGAGGAACTCCAAGAGGACAGAGGCAGACTGGAGGAATGGGCGGGCAAGTGGCAGCAGCAGTTCAATGATGAGAATTATACATTTTGGTCAGAAGAATAAGGAGGGACAATAGGGAATAAAGGGCACACAGGGTGTGGGGCAATGGGCCCTGTGGATTTATATAGACTAATTTTTGAGAGTAGGAGAGTATTGGCGTCAATGAGGAGCTCCGGAAAAAGTGAGTCACAAGTGGTTTATTTCCTCCCACCTCGGCCCCGTTGATACAGACAGGCATGTGTACAGTCCTTTACTTCCTGAAGTCAATGACCAGCTCGTCGTTATTCGAGACCCGGCCCACTACGGTCGTGTCGTTAGCAAATTTGGAGATGGAGTTGGAACCAGATTTTGCCATGCAGTCGTGTGTGTACAGGGAGTAGAGTAGGGGGCTAACTACGCAGCCTTGCGGGCCCCCCGGTATTGAGGACTATTGTGGAGGAGGAGTTGTTGTTTGTTCTTACTGATTGTGGTCTGTGGGTCAGAAAGTCGAGGGCCCACTTGCGGAGGGAGGAGCCAAGTCCTAGGTTTTGGAGTTTGGCTGGGATTATGGTGTTGAAGGCGGAGCTGTAGTCAATCAATAGGAGTCTGATGTAGGAGTCCTTGTTGTCGAGATGCTCCAGGGATGAGTGTTGGCCAGGGAGATGGCATCAGCTGTGGACCGATTGCGGCAGAATGTGAATTACAGTGGAACGTTGAGCGTTAAACTGGGTTTGGCTCCAATTGGAGTATTGTGTCCTGAGCTGGGAGTCCGACTTTAGGGAGGATGTGAAGGCTTCAGAGAGTCAGAGAGAGAGATCCGCGGTCCCCTCCTGTCGCCACATGGGACAGACGCCCCACCCCCCCACCCCCCCCCCCCCCCCCCCCCCCCCCCGGCAGCACCAGATTCCTCTGTCATGATAAACTCAGCCTTTGCCTGTCCATTCGGCTTCGATTGGCCAGATTTAAGGGAGCGTCCGCTGGTGAGTTTATCTGGTGGTGGTGGGGGAGGGGTGGGGCCCATGTGGCGACAGGAGGGGTCCGCAGAGGACTGGGACCCGTGTCGGGTGTCGGGTCGGTGGTTGTTGGCGGGAGCTACGTTTTTAACGTATCTTCGCACCCATGCTGATTTTCCTGTTTTTTGGGAATGGGGACGGTGGGAGGGGGGAGGAGTGGGGAGAGGTTTGGAGTGGTGATGTTTGTGTTGATCAATGTTGCTTTGTTAAGTCATACCTTTCTGTCAGATAATAAATCCTGGGCCGTCACATTACCCGAGAACAGAATCATCGAGGAACTACAGTACAGAAGGCCGTTTGGCCCATCGAGTCTACCCTCTGAGAGAGCTCCCCATCTAGGCTAATGCCCCCCAACCTATCCCTGTAAACCAGTAACCCCACCTAACCCTTGTGGTAATCGTAGATTTACTAGATACAAAAACAACTGAGCAAACACCAGAGGGAGAGCTATAAATACACCGGGACAGGATGTACAATTTTCTTTAACGATGTACAGAAAATATGTAAAGAGAAAAAGGGGGATGTGGTGATCACAAGTTAACTAGATGCAATACAACTGAGCAAACACTAGAGGGGGCACGGGAGAGCCATATAAATAGACGGGGACAGGAAGTGAGGACACACTTCACAGAGGGCAGAACTTGGAGCAACACAGATACACCCACTCCAGCTAGGAACACTGAAGGTAACCTTAGGAAACAGCTCTGAAGAGTGAACGAACTTACAATAAAGCATCTTCTCCACATTTGAGACTACGAGCTTTATTAAGACACGAGTAACAACACATGGTACCCAGGAGTGGCTTCAGACGCTTACTACAGGACAACTCAGTGGCAGATACAGAAAGCTCAAAATGGCATGGAAATCTCCTACTGGACATTTGACTTTGGAAGACATCGCTAATGCGAGGCTGTGGCTTGGATACCCAGAGCAGCTAGACCTGACTGGCAATGTAAGAGGTGTCTGGAAAGGTTTTAAACAAATGTTTGATTTGGATCTCGTAGCTAATGAGGTACAAGACGCCTCCGACAACATTAAAATAGCAATTCTCACCGCAGGGCCTGTAAATAGGAAAGTTTATAATGGATTTAAATACTCAAAAGATGAAGACAGAAACAGCTTACAAACGTTACTAAACAAATTTGAAGAGTACTGTGAGAAATTTGAACAGCAAGACATACTCAGAGTCCAAACTGCACAGAGACTGAGTGATGCAAAACTTAAAAAATCACGAAAAGAACAAGAAATCGCGAATGAAAAGAACAGATCAAAAAGAAGAAATAACAAGAATTTCTCACAAAGCCAAAATGCTGAAACCCAGTCCAAATCGGGAAGAGAAGGTAACTTACAACTTTTAGAAATCCAGTCCAGATGGGACAGAAAAATCGCTGAAATCCGCGAAAAAATGGCGTCGGAGCACATTTTGCAGTCTCCGGTAAGCAAAGAACTACAAATTGCGTCTGCGCATGCGCCGGAACCGGAAGCCGCGCATGCGCAGTTTAAAAAATATCGCGGTGCTGATCGTTATGCGCATGCGCAAGCCGCGCATGCGCAGTCAAAAAAAGAGATCCAAAGTGAACTTGGGGTTATATCCCATCAGGCTGAGGTGGCGATGTCCCAGTTTGAAGCAGCTTCCTGATCCTCCGCAAATGACCACAGTTGGCAGGAACGTTCCAATCCCGGTATTTTCATCAGGAGGCGCGGCCAACATTTTGGGGTCGGGAGCCAACAATGATTTTGAAGCCATCATTGCAGAACTCGATTTGCACCTGACATAACTTCATCGAATCAGAGAATGTTACGTGAACATTGATATCTCTGCAGGTCGGAAGAGACGGGGTAGCACCTGAAAGACGGGGTAGTTCCCAACCAAACTGGTTTATTCCAATTTTGATTGACATGCACACATACACAAATGGCTACAAGGAGGCCGGGACGCTAAATAGCTTCAAGGCAGAGATAGATAAATTCTTGATGTCGCGAGGAATTAAGGGCTACGGGGAGAATGCTGGTAGGTGGAGTTGAAATGCCCATCAGCCATGATTGAATGGCGGAGTGGACTCGATGGGCCGAATGGCCTTACTTCCACTCCTATGTCTTATGGTCTTATGGTCTTAAGGAGGTGCAATTACTCTTTCATGAATAAGTTATATAATATTCAAATTTGTTACATACATTTAATTTCTTCATAAACAAAACTTAACAACAGATTTCCTCGTCCCAACAGGCACTGCCTATTTTAACCCAGACTTTCAAATCTTAGGAGAAGGACCTTGACCCACCTCGGCCTGGGAGTGAGGGGATCTATCTCCAACAAAGACTGATTTTACCCTTGACCTTTGTTGACCATGACCCTTGCACCAGTCAATTGATAGAGGCAGCAACTGTATCTTTCAATTAAATCACATCTTTATTCAGGAAAATGTAAAACAAATTAAATGCTTAAGATTGCTAAAGTACTGATTCTCGTACACTGTCTCACACGCTTTCACTCCTCTCTGAGCCCATTTTACGTTTACAAGCATAGATTGATTTTAACTGTGAATGCCTATCTATTGGAAGTGTAGGGGCGTCAATACCCAATCGCACTAGCTGGGTACCAGTAGAGATCAGACTCCACCTTCAAGCTGGAGGCTCAAAGCTTTTTCCTCCACGTGCTGTTGTTCCTCGAGGTTAGGGCAGTGAAACCTCCTTCTTATACAGATCTCGCTGGCACTGGGGCTGGTTTAGCTCACTGGGCTAAATCACTGGCATTGAAAGCAGACCAAAGCAGGCCAGCAGCACGGTTCGATTCCCGTACCAGCCTCCCCGAACAGGGCGCCGGAATGTGGCGACTAGGGGCTTTTCACAGTAACTTCATTTGAAGCCTACTCGTGACAATAAGCCATTTTCATTTCATTTTTTCATTTTTCACTGATCTCAGACTTCTAGTCACGTAGTAACATGGCAGCAACAATCACTGTGCTCGAGTCGCGAATGTTCAAAGAACCGTGGTCCGCTCAAGGATCGGGATTCTTCGCCGGAGCACCACACAAGGGGATATATTGTTCAGATTAATTTATTTCAGGATGCCTGACCTGAGGGCCAGTTCTCCGTGATAATGTTAATCCATCCTTCCTGCCCAGTTGATCGGTTCGGACGGGCTTCTAATCAGGGGATATATTGCTTTTCATTCTCGGAATTCATCATGACCAGTCATTCCCCTGTGAAGGCATTTATTGCCCAATAGCGTGGCCAATGGCAGGTTGCAAAATCAAATGCATTTACTGCAAATCACAAAGGTCGGTTCACTTCCGGTCTTGGGTCACTGTCTGTGCGGAGTCTGCACATTCTCCCCCGTCTCTGCGTCAGTTTCCTCCGGGTGCTCCGGTTTCCTCCCACAAGTCCAAAGACGTGCAAGTTAGGTGGATTGGTTGTGCTAAGTTGCCCCTTATTGTCCAGGGATGCGCGGGACAGGGTGGGGTGGACGGGGGGGGGGGGGGGGGGGGGGGTGCGAGCACGGGTAGGGGGCTGTTGCAGAGGGTGGGGGCAGTCCCGATGGGCCGAATGGCGTCCTCCTGCACTGCAGGGGTTCTACCGGGCATCTCTGTCTGGTTCTGACCCCGCATCTGAACTCAAACATCTTGCAGTTCAGGGTTATTTGGGGCTGGTTTAGCACACTGGGCTAAATCGCTGGCTTTGAAAGCAGACCAAGGCAGGCCAGCAGCACGGTTCGATTCCCGGACCAGCCTCCCCGGACAGGCGCCGGAATGTGGCGACTAGGGGCTTTTCACAGTCACTTCATTTGAAGCCTACTCGTGACAAGAAGCCATTTTCATTTCATTTCAGTTTAGCAACTCCTGGTGATCGACTGATTCACACATCCCAAAAATAGACCTGAGCTCAGAGATATTCTGCAGCTGTTGCGCATTTCCTGTTGCTTGAACTTGGCTCTTGCTCAGATGTGACCCACCCTTGTCCAGTGACCCACCCTCCGGACACAATCGGTGGTGATCTGCGACAGCAAAATTGGTGCCGATCCCAAAGCAATTCATCAACCGTTAATGATCTAGCACTGGCGCATCGCGGAACATGACCGATTCCAATGGCAGGCGGTTTTGCCAGGGTCAGGGTTGACACTCGAGAGGCTAACAAGCTGCAGCCGCATGTCAGCACTCCACTCCCCTCACACACTCATTCCTGCCAAACGATGGCAGCAAGGCACAGCCGTCCACTGATGCTGAACCCAGCTGGGCGCAGTGGAGGAGAGCTGGGCCACCCTGTACCCCGGTGGAAAGGAGGTGGCCACCCATCTGATGAGCCATCAATTGCACGAGAGACGAGTTGCTGTACAAATGTTAGGCTTTAATAAGCTAGAACTTAGCCCTGCGGTTGTCTACAATAAAATGGACGACTGCCGGGTGTTCTGACTATTTATACCCCGCCCTGGAGGCGGGGTTAACTCAGCCTCTCGACCAATCGGAGAGCCATCACATGACTGGTCTCAACCAATCGGTTGAGAGGCACATGACCGACCAGGGCCAATGGGAAGCCGGTGTTCTGCACCAATGGCAGGCAGCTATGCAAATCATA
>NC_052174.1:11194399-11216519 GCF_902713615.1 Scyliorhinus canicula
ACCTCTTCACATCAACCCCCTTTCCATTTCTCAGATCTGACCTCCGAACTTCCTTCCAAACAACGGCTAAACTCCGGACGCTCCGAAGGCAAATTAACGTTGAAAGATGTTGAAATCTTCGGCGTAAATGAGTGACGTCCATCACTGCGTTGGCCAAGAGTTTACACGGAATTGGCGTGACTGTAATGAGGGGGAAGGAGGTGAAATGACCTGAACTGGAGCATGAGGTCCATGCCGCTCCGTTTTTAACACAAACCTGGTCTCCATTACCCACAGTTGGCCCATATCCCTCTATACCAACTTTCACATATAACTGTCTATATATAAACTGTGGCTTATATATAGAATAAAAAACAAAATTGCACTCGCCCCTACTACTGCCTCTGGCAGCTCGTTCCAGTCACTCACCACCCTCGTCAAAAAACCGCTCCTCTGGACACTTTGTATCTCTCCCCTCTCGTCTTAAATCTATGCCCTCTACTTTCCGACTCCTCTACGTTTGGGAAAAGGGCTGGACTATCCGCCTCATCTATGTCCCCTATTATTTTATAGACCTCTATAAGTTTACCCCTCAGCCTCCTGTGCTCCAGAGAAACAAGTCCCTGTCTATCCATCCTCTCCTGATAACTCAAACCTTATACTCCTCGATCGCTTTGTTCTGTAACTCTCCGCAACTCCCTATCCTAGTTACTCTTTTGTCCTTTATGTATCTGTGGAAGCTCTTTGGATTTTCCTGTGCCTTATCTGTAAAGACAATCTCATGTCCCCTTTTTGCCTTCCTGATTTCTCTCTTCACTCTACTCCGACAAGCCCTATACTCTTCAAGGGATCCATTTGATCCCTGCTGCCTATGCATGTCATATGCCTCCTTCATCCTTTTGACCATGGCCTCAATATCCCGAGTCATCCAGGGTTCCACCAGCCTTACCCTTCACTCTAAGAGGAATGTGCTAACCCTGAACTCTAGTTAACACCTTTTTGAATGACTCTCACTTACCAGCTATCCCCTTGCCTGTAAACAGGCTCCCCCAGTCAACTGCCCCATAACCATCAAAATTGGCCTTTCCCCAATTTAGAATGTTAACCTTTGGGCCAGAATTATCGTTCTCCACAGCTATCTTAAAACTAATGGAATGATGGTCACTGGTCCCAAAGTGATCCCTCACTAACATGTCCGTCACCTGCCCTTCCTTATTCCCCAAGAGGAGGTCAGGTTTTGCCCCCTCTCTGGTCAGGCCATCCACACATTGAATGAGGAATTCTTCCTGAATACACTCAACAAATTTCTCTCCATCCAAACCCCTAGTGCTGTGGCTGTCCCAGTTAATGTTGGGAAAATTAAAGTCCCCAACCATTCCCACCCTATTTTCCTGGCAGCTATCTAACATATTTGTTCCTCAACATTCCTGCTGACTATTTGGGGGCCTATTCTATCAAGCTGATCGCTCCCTTCTTATTTTTCAGTTTTAAACATATAGACCCAGTGGGCGAACCCTCAGATATATCCTTTCTCTGTACTGCCGTGATGCTGTCCCGAATCAAAAACGCAACTCCCCCTCCTCTCCTATCTCCTGTTCTATCTTTCCGATAGCATCTGTACCCCGGAACATTGAGCTGCCAGTCCTGCCCCTCCTTTAGCCATGTTTCAGTAATCGCTATAGTATCCCAGTCCCATGTATCTATCCGTGACCTGAGTTCACCTCCCTTGTTCGTGTCGCCTCTTGCATTGAAATTAATGTAGTTTAATCTAGACTTCCCTTGCTCTCTGCTCTGCTTTCTCAGACCATCTGTCCGGTCATGTTTTGTGCATTCTCCCTGTGTTTTATGTCTCTTAGCCGTACTGAACCCATTCAGTGAGTTCTCCACAGTCTCTGTACTCTGTACTGTGGCCCTTTTTGATTTGTGACTTGGTTTCTCTGTCTTTCACTTCTCCCCTTACTGCCTTTTGTTTCTGTCCCCATTTTAATTCCCTCTGACTTCCTGCATCGGTTCCCATCCCCCTGCCACATTAAGTTAACCCCTCCCCAACAGTGCTAGCAAACACTCCCCCTAGGTTCCAGTCCTGCCCAGGTGTAGACCGTCCAGTTTGTACTGGTCCCACCTCCCCCAGAACCGGTTCCAATGTCCCAGGAATTTGAATCCCTCCCTCTTGCACCATCTCTCAAGCCATGTCTTATCTATCCTGTCAATCCTACTCTGACGAGCTCATGGCACTGGTAGCAATCCTGAGATTACTGCCTTTGAGGTCCCACTTTTTAGTTTGATGCCCAACTCCCTGAATTCAGCTTGTAGGACCTCATCATGTTCTTTACCTATTGTGTTGGTGCCAATCTGCACCACAACAGCTGGCACCCCTCCCCCTCCAGAATGACCTTCAGTCACTCCGGGATATCCTTGACCCTTACACCAGGGAGGCAATATGCCATCCTAGAGTCTCGATTGCGTCCGCAGAAAAGCCTGACTATTCCCCTTACCATCGAGTGCTCTATCACTAAGGCTCTGCCACTCTTTTTCCTGCCCTCCTGTGCAGCAGAGCCAGAATGTGGCGACTAGGGGCTTTTCACGGTAACTTCATTGCAGTGTAAGCCTATTTGTGACAATAATAAAGATTATTATTATATGGTTTGGGAGCTGAGATGGTCTTGTTTGAGTGAGAATACAGATAGCAGTTAAGGGTTATTGTATCACTATATCAATTAGCATTGTTTAAGGGGTAATTGTAACCTATTTGGTGTGCAATGCTAAAGATATATTAATACTGTGTTAGTAATAAAGTTTGTTTAAATATAGTTGTGTTTACTAATGAACAATGTTTAGGGTTAAAAGACGAGAAAAATGAAGCCATCTTTTTATATTGCTGGTCCTTCTTTTAAGGGGGAGGTGTGATGAATGTAGGACTTTCATTCATAATGTATTGTAGATATATGGTGTTGTAAGGGTAAAAGCCTGGGTTGGTAGTGTTTTTAAATAAATCAGGGTTGAAAAAGTTTGGGAGCCAGGGATGCAATGAAACCATCCAAAAAGCGTGAACTAATGGAATATTGTTCGATTAAGGGATTCAATTAGATTTCAGCTAGGTAAGATGATGTAATTCCTGGGAGAAACCAGGCATTTTGCAGAAAAAGAAGTGTTAGTTGGAGCTGTGAGCAGGTGTCAAGCATTTCAATTTAGTTAAAAGATATGTCTGTAGGTGGATTCACAGTTTCTTTCCAAAGCAGTTCAGAAGGGTACGGTTAGAAGGTGAGGTGAAGCAAGCTGAAACAGCTTCAGAAGCAGCCAGAGTTTCTGCATGAGTCTGACAGGATTCAGATCTTTTCTTCAAAGCAGTGTCAAGGAGATCTATCTCTCTCAAAGTAGAGTATCCAGACATCTCTGTACAGCAGCTATTCCTGAGTGCTAGCTGCATTTGAAAGTGGATTGAGAGCTGAGATTTTGTTTTTGTTGCTTGAGTGGGAATAAAGATAGCAGTTAAGGGTGATTGCATCGCTGTATCAATTAGCATTGTTTAAGGGGTAATTATCAGCCATTGTTTGGTGTGATATTAAAGATATTTTAATACTGTGTCAGTAATAAGGTTTGTTTTAATTTAACTTGGGACCCTGGAGCTGTGAAGCCACTGTGCTATCCACAATGCTACCGTGCTGCCCTTAAGAAGAAATTAATCTACACTCCATTATTCTACCCTAATCCATGTACCTATCCAATAGCCGCTTGAAGGTCCCTAACGTTTCCGACTCAACTACTTCCACAGGCAGTGCATTCTATGCCCCCACTACTCTCTGGGTAAAGAACCTACCTCTGATACCCCCCCTATATCTTCCACCGTTTACCATAAATTTATGTCCCCTTGTAATGGTTTGTTCCACCCGGGGAAAAAAGTCTCTGACTGTCTATCTATTCCCCTGATCATCTTATAAACCTCTATCAAGTCGCCCCTCATCCTTCTCTGTTCTAATGAGAAAAGGCCTCGCACCCTCAACCTTTCCTCGTAAGACCTACTCTCCATTCCAGGCAACATCCTGGTAAATCTCCTTTGCACCTTTTTCCCAAAGCTTCCACATCCTTCCTAAAATATTGGGGTTTCTGTCCAGTGTCCGAGTCACTGCCAGGATCATTGTCACTGTGAGCCTCCTCCTTCCCGCTTCCTGTCTGTCCATCACCTCACCTGCTTCTCACGTCCTGAACTCCCGGTTTGATACAGGAAAAGCTCAGGGATCGACATGATTGCAAATGAGGGGTTATTGCGAAGCGGCGATTAATGCACCAAGCAAACTCCAACCGACTGATCGGACTGTTGCTTCTTTCCCATTTGAAGCGGTCGCAGTTTCCACCAATGGGAGGCAGCTTCTCGGCAATATTGTCCGACCATCCAGAAACGTCGCGTTCGACTCCTTCGTGTCGGCCGTGACCTGCGTGACAGGCAATTGGGGTGCAGGGTGAGGGGAAAGGGGCTCTGGGAAGGAAAGTCAGATTATTCTGGAGACAACTGGGAATGTGTGAGCACGAGAAGAATGCACAGGGCGAGAATTGTAGATGTCAAAATCTGTTACCCTCTGGGATTGAAGGTGATTTAGCGGTTTGGATCAGTAATTGGCTAGCTGAAAGAAGACACAGGGTGGTGGTTGATGGCAAATGTTCATCCTGGAGTTCAGTTACTAGTGGTGTACTACAAGGATCTGTTTTGGGGCCACTGCTGTTTGGCATTTTTATAAATGACCTGGAAGAGGGTGTAGAAGGATGAGTTAGTAAATTTGCAGATGACACGAAGGTCGGTGGAGTTGTGGATAGTGCTGAAGGATGTTATAGGTTACAGAGGGACATAGATAAGCTGCAGAGCTGGGCTGAGAGGTGGCAGATGGAGTTTAATGCGGAAAAGTGTGAGGTGGTTCACTTTGGAAGGAGTAACAGGAATGCAGAGTACTGGGCTAATGGCAAGATTCTTGGTAGTGTAGATGAACAGAGAGATCTCGGCATCCAGGTACATAAATCCCTGAAAGTTGCCACCCAGGTTAATAGGGCGGTTAAGAAGGCATATGGTGTGCTAGCCTTTATCAGCAGGGGGATTGAGTTTCGGAGCCACGAGGCCATGTTGCAGCTGTACAAAACTCTGGTGCGGCCGCACCTGGAGTACTGCGTGCAGTTCTGGTCACCACATTATAGGAAGGATGTGGAAGCTTTGGAAAGGGTTCAGAGGAGATTTACTAGGATGTTGCCTGGTATGGAGGGAAGGTCTTACAAGGAAAGGCTCAGGGACTTGAGGTTGTTTTCGTTAGAGAGGAGAAGGGTGACTTAATAGAGACATATAAGATAGTCAGAGGGTTAGATAGGGTGGACAGTGAGAGTCTTTTTCCTCGGATGGTGATGACCAACACGAGGGGACATAGCTTTAAATTGAGGGGTGGTAGATATAGGACAGATGTCAGAGGCAGTTTCTTTACTCAGAGAGTAGTAGGGGTGTGGAACGCCCTGCCTGCAACAGTAGTAGACTCGCCAACTTTAAGGGCATTTAAGTGGTCACTGGATAGACATATGGATGAAAATGGAATAGTGTAGGTCAGAGAGGCTTCAGATGGTTTCACAGGTCGGCGCAACATCGAGGGCCGAAGGGCCCGTACTGCGCTGTAATGTTCTATCTCAGCATGATAGTTACCTCCCCCCCCAAATTATTATACCTCGGGTGACGAAGGATGAGCTGGCTCCCTTACCTTTATCAAACCCCCTTCGGTGGGTCACGAGATTGATTTAAAAGCGATCCCTTCCCTCGGGGAGAACCATTCTCACTCCCAATGCATTGATGTTTGAAATGGAGCCAATTTACCCGGCCTTTTTTTGAGTTGAAGGAAGAATGGGTTTCCCGGCTGCCATCCACGAGGAAAGATAATGTGACACATGTACCGACGTTCGCACAGATTGGAAATGAAAAGTGAGTCCAAATTAAGTTTTGAGAAGAGATACACGAGCCAGGGGGTAGACGGGGAGGCATTGAGGCCATTTGACTGCAGTTGAATGTTTAGAACATAGAACATAGAACAGTACAGCACAGAACAGGCCCTTCGGCCCTCAATGTTGTGCCGAGCAATGATCACCCTACTCAAACCCACGTATCCACCCTATACCTGTAATCCAACAACTCCCTCCCATTAACCTTACTTTTTAGGACACTATGGGCAATTTAGCATGGCCAATCCACCTAACCCGCACATCTTTGGACTGTGGGAGGAAACCGGAGCACCCGGAGGAAACCCACGCACACAGGGGGAGGACGTGCAGACTCCGCACAGACAGTGACCCAACCGGGAATCGAACCTGGGACCCTGGCGCAGTGAAGCATTTATGCTAACCACCATGCTACTGTGCTGCCAAAGTTAGTTTAGCGATTCTTGTTTCCACGGTGTAGCTGAGTGCGGTAGTCACCACTAGTAGTATATTACATGTATTACGGGACTGCCCGTATAGTAGAGGTACATGGGTAAATCCCTGCCTGCTGGCTCCGCCCAGTAGGCGGAGTATAAATGTGTGTGCTCGCCGGTGCTGCAGCCATTCTGGTTCCAGCTACAGGAGGCGCCACATCTTTGCTCAATAAAGCCTCGATTATTCCACTACTTCCGTCTTTGTGGCGATTGAAAGTGCGGTATTGTGTGAAGCAAATAATGGCATGATGGGAAAACTAGTCAAGTCTTCTTGGTACAATTGAATTTAAACTGATTTCACATATTTCACAGATACAAAATACACAGATACAAACAGCCGAGGTCAACTTGACCTGAGAACTGGGTGACTCTGAAATTCTAGGATAAGGCGTTTTCGTCATGAGACTAGAAGCAGTCTCAATACATACCAAGCTGAAAAACTGTCTCTTCCTGTACGTAAACAAATTTGTCCATCGCTTAAAACAAAGACAAGATAATGACATGAGACCCGAGTCCTCTAAAGGTCAACAAGGAGACGCCATTGTAATGATCATTACTTATGTTTTACTTTTGATCAAATTCCTGACCAAGCTATCTTGATCCGATAATGTATAAAAATCGCCTTATTCTTCTGTAATATCGCAGATTTGGGACGGACTCAGCAGTTCGTACTTGACTGCCTTCCGACTTCAAGTCTCAGCCATTACTGCTAGCAGTCAGTTCTAATTCGTAAATAAAGTTCAGTTTTGCTTACCTAATGAATCATGTTTGCATCATTCATTCACAGTCTAGAAGCAGGGAAAATATTGACTACAACAATAGTGCATCTATTTATTGTGCAAGATGTGGTGCCTCCTGTAGCTGGAACTAGAATGGCTGCAGCTTGGTGAGCACACACTTTTATACTCCGCCTACTGGGCGGAGCCAGCAGGCTCTACGGGAAGTGCAGTAATACATGCAATGTACTACTAGTGGTGACTACCACACTGAGAATCTGCCTTGATTCCTGTTCCGTTGTAGCTTTGCTTACTTGCGACTTGCTTCCAGCAATCGGAGTTTGAGCGAAATCTGTATTTCTACCCGTCAGATCGGGGGGCAATTTCTGCTTCGGTTTTTTTTCATCTGTGTCTCACACTCGGACACACCCAGCGCTAGTCCACACGGAGCAAGTTTTACAGCTGACTTTTTAATCCTATTCCATGGAATCCCTCCATTGGGAAGGACGCCGTTTGGCCCATCGAGGCCAGAGTGACCCTCTGAAAGAGTAGCGCACTCCCCCATCTTATCCCCCTACCCCATCTAACCTGCGCATCCCTGGACACTAAGGGGCAATTTATCATGTCCGATCCACCCTAACCTGCACATCTTTGGACTGTGGGAAGAAACCGGAGCACCCGGGGGAAACCCACGCAGGCACGGGGAGGAACGTGCAGACTCCGCACAGACAGTGACCCGAGGCCGGAATCGAACCCGGGTCCCTGGCGCTGTGAGGCAGCAGTGCTAACCCACCGTCCCGCCATGCCAGCTCTTCACTGCTCGCACTTCCTTCGCGGACCCCTTTCCTCGGCCATGGCACTGGACACCTGTGGGCCCACATGAACTGGGTCCCTCCCCTCTCCCTCACTCCAACGTGCCCTCTGGCCCCGAGGGGGGGGGGGGGTGTCCCGAAACACGGGGTTAAAACTGGAGGCACTCGTTCCTCAATGCTGTTGTCCTCCCTTGGGTGGAGTTACTGGGTTCGGGGGATAGGGAGGGGGGGCAGGGGCCTTCGCAGGGAACTCTTTCAGAGGGTCGGTGCAGACTCGATGGGCCGAACGGCCTCTTTCTGCACCACAGGGGTTCAATGATTCTATATATGTAAAAATAAGCTAAATCAGTCGGAAACGCTTCCCCCCCCCCCCTTCCCTTCCGCCCCCGGCCCCCATTTCATACCAATCACGAGGGCAGCCTCCAGAGGTTCCTTTTGAGGAACCCTCGGCGTCAGGCGACACCAAGTTCAGAAAGCTTTTCGGTCGACCGATTGGGCCCCTAAAGCGAGGGGGGATAAAAAGGAGCCTATCGAAAGGAGAAGAGGAAGAGTCCACAGCATCCCCTGAAATTGTGAGAAACGGTGGTCAAGGTGGCTTGTGGGCTGCTTGCCTTTAATAGCCGAGGCCTGGTGCAGAGGATGCTGGGATTGCACACAACTCTGGTCCAGCCACTGTCAGCACTGGCCTCTCCATCAATCAAGAGATGTGTTCGCACCAGAGAGGTTTCAGAGGAGATTCATGAAGATGTTGCCTGCACTGGAGGGTTGGCGCAGACTCGATGGGCCGAATGGCCTCCTTCTGCACTGATATGATTGGATAAACTGGGCTTATTTTCCTTGCAAGGCTGAGGGGCGAGCGAACGTGAAACGTACAAAATGACGAAGGGTCTGAATAGAAAGAACAGGGAGTGAGTGGACCACATGCAAATGGGGTACAGAGTTAGAGTGGGAGCTGGGAGGTTCGAAGGGCCGCTGGCAGGGCGGCAGAGGCAGGAACCCTTATCTCATTTGGAAACTGGGCGGCACAGTGGTTAGCACTGCCCCCTCACAGCTCCAGGGTCCCAGGTTTGATTCCCCGCTGAGGAATCTGTGCGGAGTTTGCACGTTCTCCCCCGTGTCTGCGTGGGTTTCCTCCGGGTGCTCCGGTTTCCTCCCACAAGTCCAAAGATGTGCAGGTCAGGGTGGATTGGCCATATTATTATCCGCGATGTAATTTGCCTCACAAACATCCCGGTGTGACCAAATCGACAATGTATTTGAGAGTGCGCACCGTTAGAAATAGCTGCGTTTTGAGTATTTGAAATTGATGTACAAGTTTCCTGTCCCGCCGCAGGTTTTGATGTCCGATTCGGGCCTGCGGGAAGGAAAACCCCAGGACCCGTCGCCGTGGGTTTCCACGATCGGCCGGCGTGGGGACCCAAGCAAGAACAGACTTAGAGGTGGTCAGTGCAGAAAAAAAGCAGTTTTATTCCATCAGAGGTAACAGCAGTCAGTGGCTGAGACACAGATTGAAATATCGAGCAGACATTGAAGGAGAGTTCAGTCTGAAGGGACATGCAAATAGGGCGGACGGTAAGATCGCCAGTTAGTGGCAATCAGGCCCAGGCATCGCCACCTGAGAGGATCTCGTCCCCCGTTCTCACCCCCCCAAAAGCGGGTCGCACTCCAATTGAGGAACGTGAAGAGATCCAGGGTTTTTGGGTATTGGCACGAGAGGGGGGGGGGGGGGCCGAGGGAAAAGTGGGGGTCGTCACGATAGCCACGCGGGAAGAGAAGGGCGTCAGCACCGACCCTACCGGGGACAAAAGCACCGATTCGGGTATCGACGGGGCGGTTAGCGTCAACGTGAACATCGAGGTGACCAATGGACATCACCGGCAGCGACAGCACCCCAGGCATCACCGCCATCACGGGTAACCGTGGCACCATCACGGGGCATCAGCAACCATGGGGACGGGGCAGCAATGCATTGACGTGGTCTCCCAGAGTGGCCCGTCAACCGTGGCAACACTCGGGACGAGCGCAGTCTTGCACAGTGAGTCTAACACACGGGACAATGAGGGGTGAGACAGTCGGAGGGGGGAGGGGCCAATCCACAAGGAAAAGGCACCTGTCCGTCCATCGGGACTCTCGCCTGGGAGTGACAAACGTTATCTGTGCCCCCCACCCCGCGCCCACCCCCATGGGCCCCGCTCAGGGATCGCGATTCCCGCCCGTGAGCGGTGTCCTTTCCGCCTGGCTGAGCAGGAGGTGGCTCCCTGTCCTCGTTGACATTCCCACCACCAAACACTCGACAGGACAAAACCAAACAGGACACTCCAGAGGGAAAAAGGGGGAAACAAGGGCTGGACCCGGCGTTTGTTGCCCGTCCCTTAACGCCCCCTTGAGAAGGCGGCCATCTTGGGACACCCACTGTTTCACATCTATTTCGGGGCCTAGTTATGGGGTCGACATTCTGCACACACCACTTTTACACGAGACACGCTTTAACAAAGGGACTACTTTGTCAGCACAGGTTCCGCATTCCATCTGAATCAGGGCTTTTTTGGGTTGCTATGGGCCTGACATCGACCGGGCAGGGTGACCGCGGGTCCTGTGCCATTTAGGGATTTGGGAGTTTGGGGTTCGAGGATGGTGGGTAGGATCAGGAGTCGGTGGTAATATATTTGTAATCAATTATTCTTGGCTCGGGGTTAAGGTTAGTAGTTAGGGTGAGGGGCTAAGGTTCAGGGGTTAAGTTCAGGGGTTAGGTTCAGGGATCAGGTTCAGGGGTCAGGTTCAGGGGTTAAGTTCAGGGGTTAGGTTGAGGGGTCAGGTTCCGGGGTCAGATTCAGGGGTCAGGTTGAGGGGTCAGGTTGAGGGGTTAGGTTGAGGGGTTACGTTCAGGGGTCAGGTTCAGGGGTCAGGGGTTAGGTTCAGAGGTTAGATTCAGGGGTTAGGGTCAGGGGTTAGGTTCAGGGTTTAAACGATAGGGGTTTGTGGTTAGGGTCAGATGTTTGGGGTTAGAGTCAATGGGTTGAGTTGGAGGTAAATTGTTTGGACTATCTGTCAGGGATAAAAGTTAATGGTGAGGGTGAGGTATTCAGGGTTAGGTTAGAGATTAGATTTCATGGTTAGGTTGGGGTTGGGTTCAGTATTCTGGGGTAGGATTAAGGGTGAGGATTAAGTTTTAATGCTTGAAATTAATTGGAAGGGTTGGGGTTTGGGTTAAGTGGTTAGGGTTAGGGGTTAGGGTTAGTGGTTAGGGTTAGAGTGGGGTTAGGGTTAGGATTTAGAGTTAGGGTGAGGGTTAGGGTTAGGGTTTAGGGGTTAGGGTTAGGGTGGGGTTAGGGTTTAGGGTTATGGTTTAGGGGTTAGGGTTTGGGTTAGGGTTTAAGGGTTAGGATTAGGGTGGGGTTAGGGTTTAGGGTTAGGGTTTAGGGGTTAGGGTTAGGCTTAGGGTGGGGTTTAGGGTTAGGGTTAGGGTTAGGGGTTAGGGATTAGGGGTAGGGTGGGTTAGGGTTAGGGGTTAGGGTTAGGGTTAGGGTTTAGTGTTAGGGTTTAGGGTTAGGGTTAAGGTGGGGTTAGGGTTGGGGTTAGGGCAGGGTTAGGGTTAGAATTTAGGGGTTAGGGTTAGGGTCAGGGTGGGGTTAGGGTTAGGGTTTAGGGGTTATGGTTAGGGTTAGGGTGGGGTTAGGGTTCGGGTTATGGTTGAGGCGGGTTAGGGTCATGGTTGGGGTTAGGGTTTGGGTTAGGGTTAGGGTTCGGGTTGGTTAGGGTTAGGGTTTGGCTTTAGGGTTAGGGTTGGGGTTCCAGTTAAGGTTCAAAATTAGGGTTAGGGTTAGGTTTAGGATGGGTTAGTGTTAGGGTTAGGGTTAGTGGTTAGGGTTAGGGTTCGGGTTAGGGTTAGTGGTTAGTTTTAGGCGTTGGGTTTAGTGGTTAGTATTAGGGGTTAGGGTTAGTGGTTAGTTAGGGTTAGGCATAGCGTTAGGGTTAGTGATTAGTATTAGGGGATAGGTTAGGGTTAGGGCTACGGTAGGGGTTAGTTTTAGGGGTTGGTTAGGGTTGGGTTTAGTGGTTAGGGTTAGGGTTAGAGTTAGTATTAGGGGATAGGTTGGGGGTTAGAGCGAAGGGTTAGTGGTTTGTATTAGTGGTTGTGAGAGGTTAGGGTTCGGGTTGGTGGTTAGATTTAGGGGTTGGGTGAGGGTTGAGTTTAGTGGTTAGTATTAGGGGTTAGGGTTAGTGGTTAGTTAGGGTTAGGGTTAGAGTTTGTCTTGGGGGATAGGGTTAGGGTTAGGGTTAGGGTTAGAGCGAAGGGTTTGGGTTAGTATTAGGGTTAAGGTTAGGGTTAGGGTGTTAGGGTTAGGGTTAGTGGTTAGTATTAGGGGTTAGGGTGAGAGGTCAGTGGTTAGTATTAGGGGTTAGGTTGGGGGTTAGAGTGAGGGGTTGGGGTTAGGGTTAGGGGTTAGGGTTTGGGTTAGTATTAGGGCTTAAGGTGGGGATGAGGGTGAGGGGTTAATAGTTTAGTTAGGGTTAGGGGTTGCGTGAGGGGTTAGGGTTAGGGTTGGGTTAGGGTTGGGGTTAATGTGAGAGGTCAGTCGTTAGTATTAGGGTTAGGGTTAGGGTTAGTATTAGGGTTAGGGTTATGGTTAGGGGATATGGTGAGAGGTCAGTCGTTAGTATTAGGGTTAGGGTTAGGAGTTGCGTGAGGGGTTAGGGCTGGAGTTGGTAGTCAGGGTTAGGGTTAGGGTTAGGGTTAGGGCTAGGGTTAGGGTTCGGGTTCGGGTTAGGGCTAGGGTTAGGGTTCGGGGTTGCGTGAAGGGTTAGGGCTGGAGTTGGTAGTCAGGGTTAGGATTGTATGAGAGGTTAGGGCTAAATTTTTGTTGTTCGATTTAGGGGTCGGGGTAAGATTAGGGATTAATAATTAGGGTTAAGGGTCAAGGTTAAGGGTAAGGTTTGAGGTTAGAGTCTATTATTCAGCGACCCATCCATTTCCCAAAACGCCAGACGGTCTAAAACCCCCCTTGCCAGAGCAACCCCCCAGGGCACGTTATTGACCTTGAGGTTCGGTACAGACCTGGGACAACGCGAGGAGATCCCTACCTGTGACCGGGTCCGCTCAGCCAATTATTATTGGGAACCAATTTGTAGCCAATCTATCACTGGCTGGCCGAGTGTTAAACCTTTGGTAGGCCTGTGTTGCTGGGGAAACGACAGGTGGGGGACTTGGTGGGGGGTGGCGGGGGGAGGAGTGGAAGGTGGCGAGTGGGAGCGGTGTGGCGGATGGGCAGTGCGGGGGTTGGGGAACTGGACCCTCCTGTGCCCGTTATGCTGTGGGTTTGAGGTGCAGACCCCGCCCCCTCCTGCCCAAAAGCCCCCCGTTCGCCACGCGGCGGCCAACCGAGAGGTTTGACGTTGGTGAGTGAGGGCGCGAATCGGCGACGGTGGGTGTCTGTCCCGGGCTCTGGAATGGGCTCCCTGGGATGGTTAGGGGCGAAACTCTGGGAAAAGTAGCCTCCCCGGGGTCCCCGAATAGCGCCCCTTTGGCCGGAAGGTGAGCGGGAAGCACGCAAAACAAAGGAACAGGGAAAAACGAACGCACGGAGCAGACAGGCGGGATAAATCGACCGAGACACACAGGTCACATGCAAAACAACTATTTTGTCGACTTGCTGGAACGTTCCAGTATCAATTCTGACAGGAGCAGGCACACATCTTTTGTTTCCGAGTTCTGAATATATGTACAAGACCTGAAAATAAGCAAAGACATCATTTGTCAATGATGTGCATTTATATAGCCACTTCAAGGTAATGCTTCACGAGGAGGTTATCAGAATCGGGGACTGAGCGACCTGGACAGATGACAAAGACTTGGGTTGAGAATCTGGGTCCGATGTGTCTGAATGGAGAGTATTCGTTGCCCATCCCTAGTTGCCCCTTCAGAAGGTGGTGGGTGAGCCCCCTCCTTGAGCCCGCTGCAGTCCCTGTGGTGTAGGTACACCCCCTGTGCTGTTAGGGAGGGAGTTCCAGGATGTTGCCCCCAGTGACAGTGAAGGAACGGCCGATATATTTCCCAGTCGGGGTGGTGAGTGACTGGGAGGGGAACCTCCAGGTGGAGGGGTTCCCAGGTATCTGCTGCCCTTGTCCTTCTAGATGGTAGAGGCCGTGGGTTTGGAAGGTGCTGCCTAAGGAGCCTTGGTCAGTTGCTGCGGTGCATCTTGTAGACGGTACACACGGCTGCCACTGTGCGTCGGTGGGGGAGGGAGTGAATGTTTGTGGATGGGGGAGCCAATCAAGCGGGGCTGCTTTGTCCTGGATGGCGTTGAGCTTCTTGAGTGTTGTTGGAGCTGCGCTCATCCAGGCAAGTGGAGAGTATCCATCGCACTCCTGACTTGTGTCCTTGTAGATCGTGGACAGGCTTTGCGGGGGGGGGGGGGTCAGGAGGTGAGTTACTCTCCGCAGGATTCCCAGCCTCTGACCTGCTCGGGTAGTGGGTAGTCCAGCTCACTTTCTGGCCAATGATTACACCGCCCCCCCCCCCCTCCCCCAGCCCACGGGCGATGAAACCTGCCCATCGCAATCCTGAACACTCAACACCCTGAAGCGAGTAGAGAACACGGTCTCAGCAGCGCCACCGCCAGTGGTGGACGATACTGGAACTGCAGGCAGTCCAAAAACTTGAGGAGCGCATCGAATCTGTGTGAACGGAAGACCAGGGTTTGGCTGGGGCCAGGCTGGTAGGAAGGTGCTGGGGGTGGAACAGTTTGGTGGGACAGGGTGCATAGGAGGTCACCTGCAGGCATGGAGGTGGGGCATTCTCAACCAGGCCCCACAAGGCCAAACTCAGCCAGCGTGAGTAAACCATACCTGGGACAGGTCGGTGACGACACATCTTTTATCCCCAACTACCAGCCACTGCCGGCGAGGAATAGAATGCCCACCATTACCCCCGGTTTCATAGAATCCCTACAGTGCAGAAGAAGACCATTCGGCCCATCGAGTCTGCACCGACCCTTGGAAAGAGCCTAGCCCCATAACCCAGTAACTCCACCTAACCTTTTTGGACACTAAGGGGCAATTTAACACGGTCGACCCACCCTAACCCGCACATCTTTGGACTGTGGGAGGAAACCGGAGCACCCGGAGGAAACCCACGCAGACACGGGGAGAACGTGCAGACTCCGCACAGACAGTGACCCAGCCGGGAATCGAACCTGGGACCCTGGCGCCGTGAGGCAGCAGTGCTAACCGCTGTGCCGTCGCGCCGCTCCGTCGATGCTGCTGGAAATGCTGAGGACCTCGCTGACGGAAAGGGATGATCTGAAAAAAGGTTCTCTGGTTAAATCCCGCGATAGCGTGGGAGGCGGTGAAATGTCCTTTTCGAGCATTTGCTCCACCTCCCTCATTGCCCTTGGACTGCCGAGTGAATTGCTCGGCCATTTCCGAGGGAGTTAAGAGTCAGAGAGTGGTGGAGGTCTACAGCTCTCCACTCCATTAGCACATGGCACCAGGGGGGGAAACATACCATCCGGGAGTCTCTTTTGCGGCCGCAGAGATGCCTGTCTGCTCCCCTCACAATTGAATCCCAAGCACCCGCTCCCAAATGTTTCATTTGTTCTTTTCTGGGATGTGGGCATCGCTGGCAAGCCCGGCATTTGTTGCCCATCCCTAATTGCCCGGGAAGGCAGTTAATCGCATCGCTGAGGTGACGGCCAACCCCGGGCAAGGATTTACCCTCCCTGAAGGGTCATTAGTCAACCAGATGGGTTCTTAATGACAACATTCCCGGAGGATTTACTGATTTGGTTTTCGAGGATTGCGCACTTGGAAATGATGCTGCCTCCCCCCTTTAATTATTTGTTTAATTGCGTTCAGGTTATGAGCCAGGGCTTGATGATGTCATTAAACATACGAGGCAGCCATCTTGGTTTTGGCCCCCCTTCACAAGTTCCTCACGAAGAAAACAGATTTTAGCGGAGATGGCGAGGGTTAAAGTAGAAAAATATTCACATCGAAAGGCGGGAGGCACCTCGATGAACAAAATAATCCAGTTCCCAGTGACTTAGCCGCCAGGATGGCAAAGATTTTGGATGGATTGTGCGAGGCAGACTCTCTCCCTCAGTGCGCAGGACACCGCATGGGTCCTGTTGCCCATCAACCATCGGGCGTGGCTGGGGGCTGGTTCTTGGAATGGAATTCCATGATGGTGGGGGGGGGGGGGGGGGAGGAGGGATGGGGGGGGCTGCACCTCACTTTCCCCCGCTTGAATTGACACATTGGGCGCGATACTCCGGCTCCCTCGCAGGCGAGAGGCGGCCCCTGGTGGTCGTTAGCGGGATCTCCCGGGAGTTGAGCGCCTGATCGAAAGGCGAGGCGTCGTTCCTCGAGTTTGAGTTGGCAAGGGAGCCGAGGGTCATGGGAAAGCAGAGTTGGGGCCTCAGTGCGATCAACCGCTGTGGTCCAGAACGGCAGGGCAGGAACGAGGGGCTGAATGGCCTCCTCCTATTCCTCCTTCAGTCGTTGTTCCGAGGTTTGAGGCCCCGGGTTGGGTCTGGGCTTGTGGGTGACCCAGTGAAACCTGGAGACTGACAAAAAATGGCGGACGGCCATGTTCAGGCAGGCCTCGATCCGAAATGGGGTTATCGGGCAATGAGGCGGGCAGGCTTCAGGGGAGAAGGCACCGCGAGAGGGGGGCACAGGAAACAGGGGGAGGGGGGGGGGCCAGCAGGGTCCAGAGGGTCGGAGGGAGTGGGTGAGGCGCCATTTTCTGCCTCATCACTGACCTGCTGCGAAGGTTTCCAGCTCCCATCAGCTGAGGAGAGAGGCGAGGGCCAGGCCGGTGAGCAGGAGGACGCTGGGTACACACGAGGCCTCAGCGGCACCTGTCAAACCCCAAACAAAGCAAAACCCGGTCAGACCTTCCTGTGTCAGCTTCGGCCTTCCGGCAGCCCCCAAATCCCACCGCACACCCCCTTCCCACCTCCCCCGTGCCCACACACACATCCCCCCCAACCCCCCGTGCCCACACACACACATAACCCCCCAACCCCCCCGTGCCCACACACACACATCCCCCCCAACCCCCCGTGCCCACACACACACATAACCCCCCCAACCCCCCGTGCCCACACACACACATAACCCCCAACCCCCCGTGCCCACACACACACATAACCCCCCATGCCCACACACACATAACCCCCAACCCCCCGTGCCCACACACACATAACCCCCCGTGCCCACACACACACATAACCCCCCAACCCCCCGTGCCCACACACACATACCCCCCAACCCCCCGTGCCCACACACACACATCCCCCCCAACCCCCCATGCCCACACACACACATAACCCCCCAACCCCCCGTGCCCACACACACATAACCCCCCAACCCCCCGTGCCCACACACACATAATCTCCCAACCCCCCCGTGCCCACACACATACATAACCCCCCCCCACTGCCCACACACATACCCCTCCCACTGCCCACACACATACCACTCCCACTGCCCACACATACACCCCTCCCACTGCCCACACACCCCCCCCACTGCCCACACCCCCCCACTGCCCACACCCCCCCACTGCCCACACACCCCACTGCCCACACCCCCCCCACTGCCCACACCCCCCCACTGCCCACACACCCCACTGCCCACACCCCCCCCCCCCCCCACTGCCCACACCCCCCCCCCCCCCCCCCACTGCCCACACACACACATTTCCCCCACCACCATCTAATGACTCCCAAATGTGGGAGCGTGGAATTTTGGGAGGGTGGGGGGGGTGGGGGTTAAAGATGGGAAGGCAAAGAGGGAGGATCAGGGAGTGAGAGGGAACGGTAGAAGAGAAAGAGGAGTACCCAGGAGGGTGGGAGACGGTGGGGGGAGGGGGAGGCAGAGAGAGAGGGAGGGAGGTAGAGAGTGAGAGAGGGAGAGAGATTGATAGAAGAGTGACAGTGAAAGGATAAAGGCAGAGAGGGGAAAGAGAGAGGGGGAGGGGGGGAGAAAGAGGCGCAAAAAATAAATTGGAAAGAAAGGGAGAGAAAGTTAGAGTGATGCTTAATGTGAAGGCTGCCACAGTCGAGCGGCCGAGAAGAGTTCAGCCTGTCAGGTAGTGAAGGACGGACTTTCCTCACCTGGGGTGACAGTCAACTTGATATCAGCACAGACGCCCGAAGATTTTGGTCTCTCGGTGGAGATCTGACACTGATAGAGGCCGGTGTCGTTTATCGAGATGTTCGACAAATTCAACGAGGCATCTCTCTTCTCGAACCAACTGGCTGCCAAGTCCGTCCGTCCGGCAAACTCCCTGTTCTGGTTCTTGTTCTCCTGGAACAGATCACGCGTGTGGACCACCAGGAGGGGGCCGCCCTCGGTTGATTTCTGCCAGGTCACTTGGCGAACCTCAGGGAGCCTCCCTGTCCAGTTAAAGCTACACAGCAACACGGCAGCACTGCCACTGGGAGCTGTCACTTCTTCCACCTGCCCGGTACACTGCAGTAAGTCTGGGGAAAGTCACACTCCGAGTCACTGCCTGCTTACACTTACTCTGACACACTCACACTCTTACACAATCGCAGACCGGCACACTTGCAGACTGGCACCATCAACGACTGGCACTCACAGACTGACACACTCACAGACTGGCACACTCACCAACTGACACACTCACAGACTGACACACTCACAGACTGGCACACTCACCAACTGACACACTCACAGACTGACACACTCACAGACTGGCACACTCACCAACTGACACACTCACAGACTGGCACACTCACAGACTGGCACACTCACAGACTGGCACACTCACAGACTGACACACTCACCGACTGACACACTCACCGACTGACACACTCACAGACTGGCACACTCACAGACTGACACACTCACTGACTGACACACTCACAGATTGGCACACTCACAGACTGACACACTCACAGACTGGCACACTCACAGACTGGCACACTCACAAGCTTACACACTCGCAGACTGATACACTCACAGGCTGACACACTCACAAGCTGGCACACTCATGGGGTGGCACAATTACAGACTGATGCACTCACAGACTGGCACACTCACAGACTGGCACACTCACAGACTGGCACACTCACAGACTGGCACACTCACAAGCTTACACACTCGCAGACTGGCACACTCACAGGCTGACACACGCACAAGCTGGCACACTCACAGACTGGAACACTCACAGACTGACACACTCGCAGACTGGCACACTCACAGACTGGCACACTCACAGACTGACACACTCACAAGCTGGCACACTCGTACACTGGCACACTCGCAGACTGACACACTCACAGGCTGACACACTCACAAGCTGGCACACTTGCAGACTGACACACTCGCAGACTGGCACACTCACGGGGTGGCACATGCACAGACTGACACACTCGCAGACTGGCACACTCACAGGGTGGCACACTCATGGGGTGGCACACTTACAGACTGGCACACGCGCAGACTGACGCACTCGCAGACTGGCACACTCACAGGGTGACACACTCACAGATTGGCACACTCACCAACTGACACACTCACCGACTGACACACTCACAGACTGGCACACTCACCAACTGACACACTCACCGACTGACACACTCACAGACTGGCACACTCGCAGACTGGCACACTTGCAGACTGACACACTCACAGACTGACACACGCAGATTGGCACAGTCATAAACTGACACTCACCGATTGGCACACTCACAGAATGGCACACTCAGCCAAACTCACAGGCTGACACAGTCACAGACTGACATACTCTGACACATTCACACTCTTACACACTCGCAGACTGACTCACCCGCAGACTGATACACTCGATGGCTGACGCAGTCACAGACTGGCACACTCGCAGACTGGCACACTCACAGACTGACACACTCACAGACTGACACACTCACAGACTGACACACACGCAGACTGACACACTCACAGACTGACACACTCACTTACTGACACACTCACAGTTTGGCACATTCAAAGACTGGCACACTCACCGACTGACACACTCACAGATTGGCACACTCACAGGCTGGCACACCCAGGCATAATCACAGATTGACACACGCATAGACTGAGACACACACACACATCCACTTTATACTCACAGGCCAGCACAAATACACTCACACTTGTACACTGACACGTACACTCATACGCACACCATCCTCTATACACTGACTTACACAAACACACACACTCACAGAAACTCACGCATTACACAAACATACACACTCTACACTGATACACACTCTCACACCCACGTACACGGGCACACACACACTCCATATTCAGACCCAAAAATACGTACACATACACTCACACACATGTCATGTGAGTGTACCTTTAAGAAATGGGTGTTTATAAATGGGTGTGTATATAAATATCTGTAGTGAGAGTACCTTTAAGAAATGGATGTTTATTACTGCAGTGATGTCAGAGAGTGGGTGGAGCTGGGCTGTCTGTCAGCTTTTTACTTTCGTTTTAGGCTGTTTGCTGCAGGGTGTGTTTTAGTTTCGTTTTGAGAGCTGGAGATCTGCAGTCACAGCCAGAAGGGGTATTAGAGTCTCTCTCTGAAATCTAAAGACTGTAATTCTATCCTTGGTGATTTAAAACTAATAACTGCTCTCAGTAGGGAGTTTAACCTGATGTGCTTCTGTTTAAAGGTTTTGTTTAAGTCTTATGGATGTTAAAAGGAAAGCTTAAAGGATTACTTAGTGTTGTATTCTTAGGGGGCTGTATTTGAATTGATGGTTGCTAAGATGTTCACTGTATGTTTTAAAAAGGTTAACTTGAGTTCATAGAATAAACGTTGTTTTGCTTTTAAAAAATACTTTTCCATTTCTGCTGTACCACACCTGTAGAGTGGGCCGTGTGCTCCCCATACCACAATCTAGTAAAAAGTTGTGGGTCAGGTGAACTCCATGATACACTTTGGGGTTCTCTAGACCCTGGCCCATAACACACAGACAAGCACACACAGACACACACACACACTCACACACAGACAGGCAAACATAGTCACACACATAGACACGGTCAGACAGACAGACACACACACACACACATACAGACAGGCAGACATAGACACACACATGGACATGCATACATACACTCACACACAGACACACACACAGACAGGCAAACATGTGCATACAGACACACACATACACTCATACAAAGACAGGTACACATAGACACACACACACACAGATACACACACATATACTCGCACACACAGACAGGCACACATAGAGACACACACACACACACACAGACAGACAGCCACACACAGACACATACCCAGATACACACACACACATACAGACAGGCAGACATAGACACACATATAGAAATAGATACACACACACAGACACACACACAGACAGGCACACATACACACACACACAAACAGGTACACACAGACACACACATACACTCACACACAGAGGGTCTCACATAGACACACACATGCACTCACACACAAACAGGTACACACAGACACACATACACTCACACACAGAGGGTCTCACATAGACACACACAACATTCACTCGCACGCAGTTAGATGCACACACAAACACACATACTCTCACGCACAGACAGGCACACACAGACTCACACACAGACATGCACACACAGACAGACACATACATACAGTCACACAAAGACAGGCACGCATAGACACACACACACACACACAGACAGACACACACACACAGGCAGGCAAACATGGACATACACACAGACAGGCACACACAGACACACACCCAGACACACACACACACACACACATACACTCGCACACACAGACAGGCACAAATAGACACACACAGACACACACGGAGAGGCACACATCGACACACACACAGACACACACAGACATTCACTCACATGCAGACAGACACACATAGACACACACACAGACAGACACACATAGACACACACACAGACAGACACACATAGGCACACACACAGACAGATACACATAGACACACACACAGACAGATACACATAGACATGGACAGCCATACACACACGTACACTCTCACACAGGCAGACACACATAGACACACATACAGACACACACACGGGCATACATAGACACACACACACACAGACACATCACACACAGACAGACACACATAGACACACACACAGA
>NC_052174.1:11217019-11277019 GCF_902713615.1 Scyliorhinus canicula
CAGCCCAGAGACCCAGAGCCATGCTCTGCGGATCCGGGTTCGAAACCCGTCAGGGCCGGTGGTGAAATCTGAATTCGATTAAAGAAAAAATATGGGATTTAAAGTTTGAAGATGGCCATGAAACCATTTCCGATTGTCTTGTTCACTAATGTGGAAGAAAATATGTCGTCCTTAACCAGTCTGGGCTTACGTGTGTCTCGAGATCCTATAGTAACGTGATTTACCCCTAAATGCCCTCAGCGATGGGCAATAAAAGCGAGGGTGGAACGGCGACGCAGTGGTTAGCACTGCTTCCTCATGCCGCCGTGGACCGGGGTTCAATCCCGGCTCTGGGTCACCGTCCGTGTGGAGTTTGCACATTCTCCCCGTGTCTGAGTGGGTCTCGCCCCTACAACCCAAAGGTGTGCTGGGCAGGTGGATTGGCCGCTCGAACGCTTGAAGGGTTTTGACAAGGCCACGCAACGCGGAACATCATGTTCCCAGTGCGTCAAGGGTCGGGAGATAACAGACAACGCTCGAACGCGATTGGCGAAAGGCGAAATGAGAAAAACCTTTTTTTTTAATCCAGTGTGGTGGAAATAGATTTTTTCTAGAAGAGCCTTTCGAAAGGAAATGGGGTAACTGCTTGAAAGAGTAGATGATTGCCGGGGAGGAGCATGGTTGGCGAGAGGGATTGGCCCCTGGGGTGACAGGCCTTGTCTTGTGATGGGAGGCAGAGTGAATTGGGTTTATATTCTCTGGAGGTTGGGAGAATGAGAGGCGATCTCGTTGAGACACAAAATTCCGAAAGGGTTTGGGAGGGTGAGCGCTGAGAGATTGTTCCCGCTGGTCGGGAAGTCCAATACATGGGGGTGAAAGTCTCAGGGTTAGGGAGTCGGCCATTTTGGGACCGGGATGAGGAGAAATGTGGGCAGCACGGTAGCATGGTGGTTAGCATAAATGCTTCACAGCTCCAGGTCCCAGGTTCGATTCCCGGCTGGGTCACTGTCTGTGCGGAGTCTGCACGTCCTCCCCGTGTGTGCGTGGGTTTCCTCCGGGTGCTCCGGTTTCCTCCCACAGTCCAAAGATGTGCGGGTTAGGTGGATTGGCCATGAAAAATTGCCCGTAGTGGGGGATGTTGGGTTACGGGTATAGGGTGGATACGTGGGTTTGAGTAGGGTGATCATTGCTCGGCACAACATCGAGGGCCGAAGGGCCTGTTCTGTGCTGTACTATGTTCTATGTAAATGTCTGCACTCAAAGGGTCAATCTTTGGAATTCTCCACCCCAGAGGGTTATGACTGCCCCATCGTTGAATACATTCAATTCTTGTTGTTTCCTCCCACAGTCCAAAGACGTGCTTGTTAGGCGAATTGGACATTCTGAATTCTCCCTCCGTGTACCCGAACAGGCGCCGGAATGTGGCGACGAGGGGATTTTCACAGGAACTTCATTGCAGTGTTAAAGTAAGCCCACTTGTGACACTAATAAAAAACGATTATTATTCCGTTCTTTGTGTTCCGATGCATCCGCGTGACTCCGTGATTTTTTTGTTTCCTTGTAGATGGGGAGGTTTTCTGGGCGATGGACTCAGAGCTCACCGTGAAAGCTGGGGAAGGGCTGAGGCTCCGATGGAGCCTGCAGCCACAGTGCCTCAACTCCGAGACGTTGGCCGTGACGTGCGGGGGCGGGAGCCCCTCGTCGAGGCACCGCTGCCAGCGCGGCGACGGGGGAGCGGTTGGAGACGTCAAGGCCGCGAATTGCACCGTGAGGCAGGGAGGGGCCAATGACATCACCACCACCTGGATACCGAGCCCCCCTTCCAGTCAAACAGGAAACTACACGTGTTGCCTTGGAGACGAAACTGGCAGTCCGGAGAGCTGTGCATGGACTAGTGTCAACCTCGCAGGTAAATCGGATTGGAGCCCCTCATCAATTTTGGCCTCGCCTTCCTCGTTATGACAGGGTGAGAAGCCATTCTTCCCATTTAGTCCATGCCAGCCCTCTGTAGATCAATTCAACCTGTCTTGTTCTCCTGGCTCCACCCCCCCCCCCCAATATCAGAAGAGCATAAGATATGAGAGCAGAATTAGACCATTCGGCCCATCAAGTCTGCTCCGCCATTCAATCATGGCTGATATTTCTCTCATCCCCATTCTCCTGCCTTCTCCCCGTAACCCCTGATCCCCTTATTAATCAAGAACCTATCTATCTCTGTCTTAGTGATTTGGCCTCCACAGCCTTCTGCGGCAAAGAGTTCCACAGATTCACCCTCTGACTGAAGAAATTCCTCCTCATTCCTGTTTTAAAGGATCGTCCCTTCAGTCTGAGATGGTGCCCTCTGGTTCTAGTTTCTCCTACAAGTGGAAACATCCTCTCCACGCCCACTCTATCCAGGCCTCGCAGTATCCTGAAAGTTTCAATAAGATCTCCCCCCTCATCCTTCTAAACTCCAACGAGTACAGACCCAGAGTCCTCAACAATTCCTCAACAAGCTCTTCATTCCAGGGATCATTCTTGTGAACCTCCTCTGGACCCTTTCCAAGGCCAGCACATCCTTCCTTAGATACAGGGCCCAAAACTGCTCACAATATCCCTGTGAGTTTGTTCCCCTCAAGCGCCCATCCAATTTCCTGTTGACATCTTCCTTCGCCACCGCCTGATCTAACCCTCTGATGGGAGGCGGGCTCCAGGACATTACCACTCGATGGTGAGGGAAAAGCACCTCCTTGCAGCCTCCCCTTCCATGTCGCGCACACAACTCCGCGTCCTCTAATTCTTGTACCAACAGTTGAGGCATTTCTTTATTGACCGAATTCAAGGCCCTCACCTTGTGAATCTCTTTGAAATCTCGCCCTCAAACGCCTTTTCTCCAAGGAATAGAACCCCGACTTAACGTACCCTAACCTCGTCGCTTAAAACCGCCTGGAACCATTCAGGTAAATCCATAGCAGAATCCACATAAGCCCTACGGTGCAGCAGGAGGCCATTTGGCCCATCGAGTCTGCACTGACTGTCTGAAAGAGCACTCAATCTAGGTACGCTCTTCCTGCCCTATCCCCGTAACCCCACCTAACCTGCACGTCTTTGGACACTAAGGGACAATTTAGCGTGGCCAATCCACCTAACCTGCACGTCTTTGGACACTAAGGGACAATTTAGCGTGGCCAATCCACCTAACCTGCACATCTTTGGACACTAAGGGACAATTTAGCACGGCCAATTCACCTAACCTGAACATCTTTGGACACTAAGGGGCAATTTAGCACGGCCAATCCACCTAACCTGCACATCTTTGGACACTAAGGGACAATTTAGCATGGCCAATCCACCTAACCTGCACATCTTTGGGCACTAAGGGACAATTTAGCGTGGCCAATCCACCTAACCTGCACATCTTTGGACACTAAGGGACAATTTAGCATGGCCAATCCACCTAACCTGCACATCTTTGGGCACTAAGGGACAATTTAGCGTGGCCAATCCACCTAACCTGCACATCTTTGGACACTAAGGGACAATTTAGCATGGCCAATCCACCTAACCTGCACATCTTTGGACACTAAGGGACAATTTGGCACGGCCAATCCACCTAACCTGCACATCTTTGGACACTAAGGGACAATTTGGCACGGCCAATCCACCTAACCTGCACATCTTTGGACTGTGGGAGGAAACCAGAGCATTCGGAGGGAACCCACGCAGACACGGGGAGGACGTGCAGACTCCGCACAGTGACCCAAGCCGGGAATCGAACCCGAGACCCTGGCGCTGTGAGGCAGCAGTGCTCACCCACTGTGCCACCCTGCCGCCCTCTGCCCCTCCCACTCCCCCTCCATGACCCTCGCGTTCTTCCCCAGCAGACGGCATTTCATATTTGGTGAGTTAAAATCTGCAATTGAAACTATAGCCTCAGCAATAGTGACCATGAAACGATCATAGATTGTTGCAATAACCCATCTTGTGGCGTGATGGTGTTTCGCTGGATTACTACCCCAGGGCAGCTCTGGGAACCCGCGTTCGAATCCTGCTAATTGATGACCATGCAGCCATTGTAAAAACCCACCTGGTTCACAAAATGTCCTTCAAGGAAGGAAATCGGCCGTCCTTACCCGTTCTGGCCTACACGTGACTCCAGGCCCACAGCTATTAACTGCCCCCCTCTGAAATGGGATCACTGCAGGAGTTCCCCAGGGTTGTGTCCTCGGCCCCAACCATCTTCAGCTGCTTCATCAATGACCTCCCTTCCATCATAGGGTCAGAGGTCAGGATGTTTGCGGATGACTGCACAATGTTCAGCACCATTCGCGCCTCCTCAGACACTGAAGCAGTCCCTGTCCAAACGCAGCAAGACCTGGACAATATCCAGGGTCGGGCTGACAAGTGGCAAGTTACATACACGCCACACAATGACCAAAGAGAAGATCTAACCATCGTCTCTTGACATTCAATGGCGTTACCATTTCTGAATCCCCCACAATCACCATCCTGGGGGTTACTACAGTATTGATCAGAAAATGAGTATGGTTAGCGCTGCTACCTCAGGGCACTGACGACCCGGGTTCCACTCCGAACCGGGTCATTGTCCGTGTGGAGTTTACACATTCTCCCTGTCTCTGTGTGGGTCCCACCCCCACAACCCAAAGATGTGCAGGGTAGGTGGAATTGGCCACGCTAAACTTCCCCTTAATTGGAAAAAAAGAATTGTGTACTCTAAATTTAAAAAAGAATATTGCTCAGAAACTGAACTGGACCCAGCCACATTAATACTGTGGCTACCAGGGCAGGTCAGAGGCTGGGAATCCTGCGGAGAGTAACTCACCTCCTGACCCCCCCAAAGCCTGTCCACCATCTACAAGACACAAGTCAGGAGTGTGAGGGAATACTCTCCACTTGCCTGGATGAGCGCAGCTCCAACAACACTCAAGAAGCTCAACACCATCCAGGACAAAGCAGCCCCGCTTGATTGGCTCCCCATCCACAAACATTCACTCCCTCCCCCACCGATGCACAGTGGCAGCCGTGTGTACCGTCTACAAGATGCACCGCAGCAACTCACCAAGGCTCCTTAGGCAGCACCTTCCAAACCCACGGCCTCTACCATCTAGAAGGGCAAGGGCAGCAGATACCTGGGAACCCCACCCACCTGGAGGTTTCCCCTCCCAGTCACTCACCACCCTGACTGGGAAATATATCGGCCGTTCCTTCACTGTCGCTGGGGTCAAAATCCTGGAACTCCCTCCCTAACAGCACAGTGGGTGTACCTACACCTCCGGGACTGAAGCGGCTCAAGGAGGCGGCTCCCCCACCACCGGAATAGTGAAGCCCGTTCAGCCGCGAAGGTACAAAACGGAGCATCCCTCAATGGGATTCTTTATCTCTGTGTTCTTGTGTTGACAGGGGCCACGAGCGGCGCTGAATCCACACGCGGGAAAATCAGCGGCCATTCCGCCACACTGCTGCTAATCGTCGCTGCCTTAATCGGATGAAGAGAGGACGTTCCCACAGGGCTGGCCAAGGGGGTGCCGTTGGGGCGGAGAATGTTGGCGGAATTCTGGAGCAGGTTTGGAACGAGAGACCCTCTGCAGCCCTTTTCGATTCGATCTTGATCAGGTCTCCAAATAAAAAGATTTCCCTCCATCTCACTCGTGCACACAGGCCTAATCCTTGAAGCCTCGGGCGGCAGCTCTTGGGGATCAATGGGAGGGTGGGGGGGAGGGGGGGGGGGGAGGGGGGCGGGGGCGGGGGGGGGGGGGAGTTACCCTGCTCCGCCATTCAATCAGATCACGGGGGGAATCCATCCCCCCCCCCCCCCCACCTGTTCCCCATATCCCCCCTCGCCCGCTTCTTACCATAATCGTGAAGTGCGTGTCGCGAATATTGCCTGTGGGACTCCGCTGAGCGCCAACGTCAGACACCTCAGCGGCTGCCCCAGTTCTTGTCCGAGGGAGTGGCTGTGGGCTTTACGATTACCAGAAGGGACCGCTGGGTGTTGCATTCTACCAGCGATGACTGGAAATCATCATCCCAGGGTGTGTGGGTTAACCGATCTTCCTTCTCCTCGACACCAGTGCCCACGCTCAGAAAGTGGTTGCAAACCGATTTGTTTCTCAAAGCGGAAGGTGTCTGTTAATCTAACCTCCCTCAGCCAGCCCTGAAACGGTCGCCTGCATTCTCATGAAGCACATTTCACACCAGGTCCAGAGTCGCGTTGGTGAAGGGTGGAAATTGGCAGGAAATGATGCTCAGATTCAAGCCTGTGGTTACAGGCCTCAGGCTGGGCCCTGTTGAAGCAGCTGTCAGTGTCAACAGGCTGTTTCTCTCTCTCTCTCTCTCTCTCTCTCTGTCACTCTCCTCTCTCTCTGTCTCTCTCTGTCTCTCTCTCTCTCTCTCTGTGTCTCTGTCTCTCTCTCTCTCTCTCTCTCTGTCTCTCTCTCTCTGTCTCTCTCTCTCTCATCTTCTCTCCTCTCTGTCTCTCTCTCTCTCTCTCCTCTCTCTCTCTCTGTCACTCTCTCTCTCTCTGTCTCTCTCTCTCTCTCTCCTCTCTCCTCTCTGTCAACTCTCCGTCTCTCTCCTCTCTCTCCTCTCTCTGTCACTCTCCCTCTCTGTCTCTCTCTCTCTCTCTCTCCCTCTGTCCTCTCTCTCTCTCTCTCTCTCTGTCTCTCTCTCTCTCTCTCCTGTCTCTCCTCTCCTCTCCTCTGTGTGCTCTCTCTCTCCCTCTCTCTGTCTCTCCTCCTCTCTCCTCTGTCCCCCTTCTCTCTCTCTCTCTCTGTCTCTCTCTCTGTCTCTCTCTCTGTCTCACTCTCTCCGGGTCTCTCTCTCTCTCTGGGCGCAAACACTCACGACGGTGCGGAGAATAGCGGGCGGCGTAAATTTTTACGGCCACGCTAGTCCGACGCCCTCCCGCTATTCTCCCCCCCCACGCCCGCCTCCCGACACGAATCGCTACCCGCCGTTTTTTTACGGCGAGCAGCATTTCACCCCTGGCCGATGGGCCGATTTCCAAGCCCTTTACGGCCGTTTTTATGAACGTCAAACACACCTGCTCTGACCGTTCGTAAAAACGGCCGTAAAGTCCCGATCTGGGGAACCATGGCACCGATTGGCACGGCAGTACCACGGCCGTGCCAAGGGTGCCATGGGCCCGCGATCGGTGGGCACCGATCGCGGGCAGCGGCTACTTACCCCACGCACTCTTTCTCCCTGCGCCGCCCCGATGGATCCATCCGCGGGGCTTCTGTAGGGCATCCCGGCCCGCGCATGCGCGGGTTTCGCGCAAATACGCGATGACGTCATCTGACGCGTCAGCCGTCGCTAACTCTGGCTAGCGGGCTTAACGAAATTCGTTAAGCCCGCGATGCTGGAGTTCACGGCCGCAGCATGCTAGCCCCGACCGGGGACCAGAATCGGTTCCCGGTCGGGGGGGGGCGGAGGCTGGCGTCAAACCCGCCCGTTTTTGACGCCAGCCTCACGATTTATCCCGGGTGCGGAGAATCACGCCCTCTGTCTCTCTCTGTCTCTCTCTCTGTCTCCCTCTCTCTCTCAGTCTCTCTCTCACCCCCCTCCCCCCCACCCCCACCCCCCTCCCCACCCATCCCCACCCTCCCTCCCCCCACCCCCACCCCCCCTCCCCCACCCCTCACCCCCCCACCCCCCCACCCCCACCCCCCACTCCCCCACCCCCACCCCCCCACCCCCCCACCCCCACCCCCCACTCCCCCACCCCCACCCCCCCCACCCCCCCACCCCACCCCACACCCCCAACCACCACCGCACCCCCCCCCACCCACACCCCACCCACCCCACCCCCCACCCCCCCTCCCCCCACCCCCCACTCCCCCACCCCCACCCCTCACCCCCACCACCCACCCCACCCCCTCCCCCCCACCCCCACCCCCCCGCCCCCCACCCCCACCCCTCACCACCACCACCCACCCCACCCCCCCTCCCCCCCACCCCCCGCCCCCACCCCCACCCTCCTCCCACCCCCCTCCCCCCACCCCCACCCCCCTCCTCCCCACCCCCACCCCCCCTCCCCCCACCCCATCCCCCTCCCACCCCCCTCCCCCCCACCCCCACCCCCACACCCCCCCAACCCCCCCCCCCCCCCACCCACCCCCCCCCCCCCCCCCAATCATTGACAATCATTTTATTGTTTGTCAACCCAGTGCAAAGGCAATTTGAAGCCACAGAGGGTTCCTGGAACTCTCCCCCCCCACCCCCGCTCCCTCAGCTGGTCTGCTTGGTGTCGAACCTTCAGAGCGAACCTCGACCACAATTGTTGTGCAACGCTGGCTCAGGCAGCGCCGCAGAGTGAAGCGAGGAGGTTCGCGATCTGCAGGAACCACAAAGGCCTTGCCAGAGTGCAGGACGCAGTCGGAGCTTTCCAGGAGAAATGTGCCCCCAAGCCCTCCATGCCTTCATCGCCCTGTTGACCTGCTTCGGCGCCGAGTCTCAAGGTAGGCCCGCAGAGCCAGATTCTCCGATGCTCAAAATTTAACGTCAGCCCTTCGTGGGCAAAAGGCCGGCGAGATGGCAAAGCCCTCTCGCGGCCAGCTTTCTTCGAGGTCGGTGGCGAGTGTCACTGCTTCGTTTCCAATGTCGCTGAAGCCCGGGCGATTATGGCCTTCGTGGGGTGAGCTGCCCAGGACTGAACGTAGTTCCTCCAGATGGGGTCTGACAAGATTTTCGAATAACTAACGCCTCATGTCTCCCCTCACCCCCCTCCGACTTTGTACAGTTCTGGTCAGCACATGACAGGGAGATTGTGGCAATGGTGGATAAGGTGTGGTTAGGGTGAGAGGTCGAGTGGGCCTTGGTAGCGTACCCTTTAGAGGGTCGGCGCAGACTCGATGGGCCGAATGGCCTCCTCCTGCGCTGTAGGGAATTCTATGAATGTCGACCCTGACAACCATCGTCGATTGTGGCTGAAAAGCCCGCCTGGCTCACGTCAAGGTTGGGAAATCTGCCGCCCCAACCCAGTCTGGCCTACATGTGACTCCACACCGCACAGCGATGTGGTTGACCCTTAACTGCCGCCTCTGGAATGGCCGAGCGGGACCCTCAGTTCCCCGGAGGGGCAGTTAGGGCTGGGCATTAACTGACAGCGACGCCCCCAAATCGCATGGAAAAATGAAAGGCCTCACTATTCCCGATCCGGCACGTTTTGGTTTTGAACTGGACTCTAGGACAGCAGGATTATTTACAGTGAGGTAACCAGGGCTCGCACGATCGTAGTCCCCGTCTGTAAGGTTGTGGGTTCAAGTCCCGCACCAGAGACTAGGCCGTTTTGAAGATCTCGGTTGGAGTGCCAGTGCTGAGGGGGTGCTGCAATGTTGGCAGTGCCAGTTTGAGATGGGATGTTGACCCATTTCTGGTCGGTGTGGGGTCAAAGGCCCTATTCTGTACTGGATAATTCAATGATTCTGTGAGAGAGAGAGAGACAGAGAGACACACACACACACACACACACAGTGAGAGATAGATGGACAGAGACAGAGAGGCAGACAGAACAGAGAGATAAGAGAGAAAGACAGAGAGAGAGAGAGAGAGACAGAGAGAGGGAAACAGAGAGAACGAGAGAGAGAGGGAGACAGAGAGAAAGACACAGAAAGAGATAGAGAGAGAGAGAAAGTGACAGACAGAGAGAGAGAGACAGACAGAGGGAGAGAGAGAAACACAGAGGGAGAGAGATAGAGAGAGAGACAGAGACAGAGAGAGAGGGAGACAGAGAGGGAAACAGAGAGACAGAGAGAGGGAAACAGAGAGAAAGACACAGAAAGAGATAGAGAGAGAGAAAGAGACAGACAGAGAGACAGAGTGAGAGAGAAAAACACAGAGGGAGAGAGACAGAGGGAGAGAGAGACAGAGAGAGGGAAACAGAGAGAAAGACAGAGAAAGAGATAGAGACAGAGAGTGAGACAGAGAGTGAGAGAGAAAGAGACAGACAGAGATAGACGGAGAGAGCGAGACAGAGAGAGAGACACAGACAGAGAGAGACAGAGACAGACAGAGAGAGAGAGCGAGTCTGTTAATGTTTCAGGGTCAATGACATTTTTTCAGAACTGTTGAAATTCTAGATTTGAAAGAAGAGATTTTTTTCAATTCGCAACAGTTACAACCTCCTGGACTCAACATTAATGTGGTCACAATTTCACAAGCGCGACATTTTAACTGGGTTAGATGCACTCCTTGTATAAGAACTTGGTCGCAGTTATAGCTTACTGAAGTTACACTTCTTGAACCCGCTGCAGTCCGTGTGGTGTAGGTGCACCCACTGTGCTGTTAGGGAGGGAGTTCCAGGAGTTTGGCCCCAGCGATAGTGAAGGAACGGCCGATATATTTCCCAGTCGGGGTGGGGAGTGACTGGGAGGGGAACCTCCAGGTGGAGGGGTTCCCAGGGATCTGCTGCCCTTGTCCTTCTAGATGGTAGAGGCCGTGGGTTTGGAAGGTGCTGCCTAAGGAGCCTTGGTGAGTTGCTGCGGTGCATCTTGTAGACGGTACACACGGCTGCCACTGTGCGTCGGTGGGGGAGGGAGTGAATGTTTGTGGAAGGGGGAGCCAATCAAGCGGGGCTGCTTTGTCCTGGATGGTGTGGAGCTTCTTGAGTGTTGTTGGAGCTGCGCTCATCCAGGCAAGTGGAGAGTCTCCCATCACACTCCTGACTTGTCGATTGTGGAGAAATCTAAAATCCAATGGGCGGGATTCCCCATTTGCCGACGCTGAAATCAGGAATTGTGATGGCTCCCAATGCCAAATTTCCAGCAGGCACTCATTTGACACCAAGTCGCAATTCTCCGCCCCTCTCGAAAATGGCATCAATATGTTTCACTCCGCGTGTACAATCGACACCGTTTGCATATCAATAGCGGGCCTGACCCGGTATTCCCCGGGGCCTCTGGGATGCTCTGCCTCCGATGGGCCGAGTTTCCAACGGTGAGTTTCACTTGTGCTTTTCGACATCGAGAAACCGGCGTCGTGGCTGCTGAGGGAGAGAGAGGGGGTAGGGAAAGCCTCCAATAGCGCCACAGTTTGCTGACAGTCGTGCCGCTGGCCGGGGGGGGCTTCTGCCAGGGCCGGGGGGAGTAGCGGGGGGTGGCCAGGAGGCGGGCTGTGGGGTCGGGGTGGACGGGCACGGAGCACCATTGCCGTAGCTGTGCACACCGCTGACAGCCCACTGTGAACTGAGTGTCACAGGCCGTGTGGGTGAACCCCCCTAGGTCACCCCCAGGGTGCCCTCTGGCCCCAGCCGACCCATCAGCGGGATGGGCGTGCTCCAGCGCAACCAGTGCCATCTTGTGTGTGTGTGGGGAGTGTAATGTGTGTGTGGGGCTGGGATGAGTGTGTGTGGGGAGTGTAATGTGTGTGTGCGGCTGGGATGAGTGTGTGTGGGGAGTGTAATGTGTGTGTGCGGCTGGGATGAGTGTGTGTGGGGAGTGTAATGTGTGTGTGCGGCTGGGATGAGTGTGTGTGGGGAGTGTAATGTGTGTGTGCGGCTGGGATGAGTGTGTGTGGGGAGTGTAATGTGTGTGTGCGGCTGGGATGAGTGTGTGTGGGGAGTGTAATGTGTGTGTGCGGCTGGGATGAGTGTGTGTGGGGAGTGTAATGTGTGTGTGAGGCTGGGATGAGTGTGTGTGGGGAGTGTAATGTGTGTGTGCGGCTGGGATGAGTGTGTGTGGGGAGTGTAATGTGTATGTGCGGCTGGGATGAGTGCGTGTGGGGAGTGTAATGTGTGTGTGCGGCTGGGATGAGTGCGTGTGGGGAGTGTAATGTGTGTGTGGGGCTGGGATGAGTGTGTGTGGGGAGTGTAATGTGTGTGTGGGCTGGGATGAGTGTGTGTGGGGAGTGTAATGTGTGTGTGGGGCTGGGTTGAGTGTGTGTGGGGAGTGTAATGTGTGTGTGTGGCTGGGATGAGTGTGTGTGGGGAGTGTAATGTGTGTGTGGGGCTGGGAGAGTGTGTGTGGGGAGTGTAATGTGTGTGTGGAGCTGGGAAGAGTGTGTGTGGGGAGTGTAATGTGTGTGTGGGGCTGGGATGAGTGTGTGTGGGGAGTGTAATGTGTGTGTGGGGCTGGGATGAGTGTGTGTGGGGAGTGTAATGTGTGTGTGCGGCTGGGGGCCACCCAGCACATCTTCTGGAGCACCCCCGGGGCACAATTGCCTATCAGGACAGTGGAAGATCTGGGACATTGGTCAACGAAAGTTCTCTGTGAAACCTCGTCATAACACAGGCCAGAGAGTGCGCAAGAACTTTGTAGGTGTGGTAGTATGACTAGAGGTACTACGGTACCTGGGAGTGTGAGCTACCATTGGTGGAGAAGGTCCGCAGCTCATTGGCCCAAGTGTTTGCATTTCATTGATCGGAACGTATGGTAGCTCCGCCCAGTGAGGCGGGGTATAAGAACCTGTGTAGCCCAGCAGCCGGCCTTCTTTCTGTACTCGAGCTGCTGGGGAAACATCTTGTTGATTAAAGCCTTCAATTCGGACTACATCCTGGTTTCAGTAGTTATTGATCGCAGAATCTCCAGGCGGGGCCTGACCAAGGCCTCCCCCTCGCCCGCATCCGCGCGCATCAACCCTCCCGCCATTTTGTACCGTTCTGCTCAGCGCGTCACGGTTACCATCTCACGAGCAAAACATCTACTTCTCACCTTAAGCTTCGTCCTGATGTTCGGAAGAAAGGTTTTGGGATCGGTTGTAGGCGAAGGCAGCCCATGTCAGCACAGTGTCAGATTCCTGAGCCATCAGCCTCAAGCGAGGGGCTGCGAGTTCCCGAACCCTTTGTGGCAAGGTTTGCCGGCAAGAGGAGCTGGGAAACTAGGGGGGGGGAGGTGGTGATTGCGGGGGCGGGGGGGGGGGGGGGGGGGGGGGGAGCCAGGCTCAGGAAGCCCACCCAAGGAATTCTCACTGCTCGCTAAGTTTTCCAGAAATGGGGATGGGAAACAACATCAGCCATGATCAATGGGCAGCACGGTAGCATTGTGGACAGCTTCAATCGCTTCACAGCTCCAGGGTCCCAGGTTCGATTCCGGCTTGGGACACTGTCTGTGCGGAGTCTGCACATCCTCCCCGTGTGTGCGTGGGTTTCCTCCGGGTGCTCCGGTTTCCTCCCACAGTCCAAAGATGTGCAGGTTAGGGTGGATTGGCCGTGCTAAATTGCCCTTAGTGTCCAAAATTGCCCTTAGTGTTGGGTGGGGTTACTGGGTTATGGGGATAGGGTGGAGGTGTTGACCTTGGGTAGGGCGCTCTTTCCAAGAGCCGGTGCAGACTCGATGGGCTGAATGGCCTCCTTCTGCACTGTAAATTCTATGATAATCTATGATATTTATCTTTTTTTATTCGTCCGAAGGGATTCGCTGGCATTTATTGCCAACCCCTTATTGCCCCTTGAGGGGGTCGATTTAAGAGCCGACCACATTGGTTGAGGGGCCTGGAGTCACGTGTAGGCCAGACCGGGGTAAGGGCGGCTCACGTGTGGAGTTCCCGCCGTAGTTTTGCCGCCAGCGTGGGGGGGACGCGATGGGAGATCCCAATGACAGCAAGTGGGACCATCGATCCTGGTGGGCTGCCTCTCCGGAATTGGGGAGAGAATCTCGCCCACGGCTCTTAATTTTTATTGAATTCAGACTTCACCATCGGCTGTGGTGGGATTGGAACTCGGGGCCCCCCAGAACAGGACCCTGCGGCTCTGGGATACTAGTCCAGCGACAATGCCACAACACCACAACCACCCTACACATCATTCGGATATGGATTTGAGGTGCTCCGACTACAAACAGTGGGGATAAAGGGGTCTTTTTCAGGATGGCAGCCGGTGACTAGTGGTGTGCCTCAGGGGTCTGTGCTGAGACCACAACTTCTCCCAATATACATTAATGATCTGGAAGAAGGAACTGAAGGCACTGTTGCTAAGTTTGCAGATGAAACAAAGATCTGTAGAGGGACAGGTAGTATTGAGGAAACAGAGGGGCTGCAGGAGGATTTGGACAGGCTAGGAGAGTGGGCAATGAAGTGGCAGACGAAGTACAATGTGGAAAAGTGTGAGGTTCGGCACTTTGGAAGAAGGAATGTAGGCATGGACTATTTTCTAAATGAAATGAAAATCACTTATTGTCACGAGTAGGCTTCAATGAAGTTACTGTGAAAAGCCCCTAGTTGCCACATTCCGGCGCCTGTTCGGGGAAGCTGTTGCGGGAATCGAACCGTGCTGCTGGTCTGCTTTCAAAGCCAGTGATTTAGCCCTGTGCTAAACAGCCCCTGGGAAAATGCTTAGGAAATCAGAAGCACAAAGGGACTTGGGAGTCCTTGTTCAAGATTCTCTTAAGGTTAATGTGCAGGTTCAGTCGGCAGTTAGGAAGGCAAACGCAAAGTTAGCATTCATGTCCAGAGGGCTAGAATACAAGAGCAGGGATGTACTTCTGAGGCTGTATCAGGCTCTGGTCAGACCCCATTTGGAGTATTGTGAGCAGTTTGGGCTCCGTATCTAAGGAAGGATGTGCTGGCCTTGGAAAGGGTCCAGAGGAGGTTCACATGAATGACGAACTTGTCGTATGAGAAACGGTTGAGGACTCTGGGTCTGTACTGGTTGGAGTTTAGAAGGATGAGGGGGGGATCTTATTGAAACTCACAGGATACTGCGAGGCCTGGATAGAGTGGACGTGGAGAGGATGTTTCCACTTGTAGGAAAACTAGAATCAGAGGCCACAGCCTCAAACTGAAGGGACGATCCTTTAAAACAGAGATGAGGAGGAACTTCAGCCAGAGGGTGGTGAATCTGTGGAACTCTTTGCCGCAGAAGGCTGTGGAGGCCAAATCACTGAGTATCTTTAAGACAGCGATAGATAGGTTCTTGATTAATAAGGGGATCGGGGGTTACGGGGAGAAGGTAGGAGAATGGGGATGAGAGAAATATCAGCCATGATTGAATGGCGGAGCAGACTCGATGGGCCGAGTGGCCTAATTCTGCTTATGCCTTTCTTCAATTATATAGAACCTTGGTTCACCTGCACGTGGCGCATTGTGTACAGTTTTGGCCCCTTCACATTAATAAAGAGATACTCGCCAGATTGATCCTGGGATGGTGAGACCATCATCTGAAGGGAGATTGAGGAGGCTAAAGTATTCCTGGCCTGGAGTTCAAGAGCTCATTCAAAGTACAAAATTCGTACAGGACTTGACAGGCGAAGATACAGGAAGGAGGTTTCCCTGTGGGCTGGGCTGGGCTGAGGCCGAGAACCAGGGGACACAGCCTCAGAGTGAGGGGAACATTTAGAGCCGAGATGGGGAGGGATTTCTCCAGCCGGAGGATGGTGTGGAATTCTCGACCCCAGAGGCCTGTGGAACCCCAATCGTGGAGCCTATCCAAGAACAGGATCGCTCGATCACTCGATGTCAATGACATCAAGTTGACTGGTCCAGAAGGCTCTCTGAGCTGATTGGCCCACTGCCATTCCCACTTGCTGGTACATTGACAGCGGACCCAATGGGCTCCTTGCAGACGACAGCTTTTTAACATCTGTTTGCTGTTCCAGGTGCACAGGTGGATGTACGGCAATCGCCCTCGTCCCTCACCATCAAGCAAGGAGCCGGTGTGGTTGTCAACTGCAGTTTCCGGTTCTCCGGGAACAACACGGAAGTTTTCTTCGAATGGAAAAAGGATAGAGTCAAGCTCTACGCCTGTAGAATAAATGGCTCGAGACAGTGTATCTCAAAGTCTCCGGATAACAAGTTTCACATCAGCATCAGCTGGGAAGCTGAAAGCCTCACTTTACACATCAGGAGCGTTGCTGAGCGAGAGGATGATGGGACTTATTTCTGTCACCTGCAAGTAGAGAGACCACTCCCAATTAAAAATGGGCGGGGTAACGGGACAGTCCTCATCGTCGACACGACAGGTATTCCAGTTTCGCCGTCATTTTATTTGATTATAAAATTAGAGTAGCCAATTATTTTTTTCCAATTAAGGGGCAGTTCAGCGTGCCCAATCCACCGACCCTGCACATCTTTGGGTTGTGGGGGTGAGGCCCACGCAGACACGGGGAGAACGTGCAAAATCCACCCGGGCAGTGACCCGGGGCCGCAGCCAGCAGAGCTAACCACTGCGCCGCCGAGCCGCCCCCCTCTCCGCCATTTTACAAAGCCAACAGAAGGTGCGGAAGGATTAAGGGTCGGTAAATGGAAGCAGCTCTCCACTTATAGTCTTGTGCTATGTGTCTAGGATGGCTAAAACACGCAAAGTTCGGGGGAAGAGTAAGCTGCGGGGAGGACACAAAGAAACATGTCAAGTGAACAGCCAATGAGGTGGCAGTTAAGTGTCATGTGAGGTAATTTGGGATTGTTCAGCCATTTTGGACATTAGGTGAAGGGGAAGGGGGGGAGGGGAGGGCTGGAAAGGGGGCGGGGCGAGAGTCCTTTCACGGTGAGCGAGTTTGTGTTTATTTTGCTTGCTCTTCCACGTTTACAGATGAAGGATCAACTTCTCCTCATTGGAATGGACGTTGGCCAATGCCTGTACTGCTTACTTCTGGGACCTTCCTGTGCATATTATGTATAATATGCCTCCTGGTTAAATTCAAACGTCCAACTGGTGTGTATATCGGCGAATAAATGATTGTAGAGGTTCCACATTTCTTACCAATGCACAGAGTGGGTTATGAAGACTAAAAAAAACATTCCTGGTCAAGCCTCACATTTACCACAGATTGGCAAACACTCTCAGAATTCTTGGACAGAAAGGAGAAAATAAATAATGGGGGTTCCCATCTTGCCACTGTCCCTCTACACTGTCCCCATCAAACACTCCCAGGACAGGTTTGCACGGGGTTAGATACAAAGTAAAGCTCCCTCTACACTGTCCCCATCAAACACTCCCAGGACAGGTACAGCACAGGGTTAGATACAGAGTAAAGCTCCCTCTACACTGTCCCCATCAAACACTCCCAGGACAGGTACAGCACGGGGTTAGATACAGAGTAAAGCTCCCTCTACACTGTCCCCATCAAACACTCCCAGGACAGGTACAGCACGGGGTTAGATACAGAGTAAAGCTCCCTCTACACTGTCCCCATCAAACACTCCCAGGGCAGGTACAGCACGGGGTTAGATACAGAGTAAAGCTCCCTCTACACTGTCCCCATCAAACACTCCCAGGACAGGTACAGCACGGGGTTAGACACAGAGTAAAGCTCCCTCTACACTGTCCCCATCAAACACTCCCAGGACAGGTACAGCACGGGGTTAGATACAGAGTAAAGCTCCCTCTGCACTGTCCCCATCAAACACTCCCAGGACAGGTACAGCATGGGGTTAGATACAGAGTAAAGCTCCCTCTACACTGTCCCCATCAAACACTCCCAGGACAGGTACAGCACGGGGTTAGATACAGAGTAAAGCTCCCTCTACACTGTCCCCATCAAACACTCCCAGGACAGGTACAGCACAGGAGTAGATACAGAGTAAAGCTCCCTCTATACTGTCCTCATCAAACACTCCCAGGACAGATACAGCACGGGGTTAGAAACAGAATAAAGGTCCCTCTACACTGTCCCCATCAAACACTTCCAGGACAGGTTTGCACGGGGTTAGATACAGAGTAAAGCTCTCTCTACACTGTCCCCATCAAACACTCCCAGGACAGGTGCAGCACGGGGGTAGATACAGAGTAAAGCTCCCTCTACACTGTCCCCATCAAACACTCCCAGGACAGGTACATCACGGGGTTAGATACAGGGTAAAGCTCCCTCTCCACTGTCCCCATCAAACACTCCCAGGACAGGTACAGCACGGGGATAGATACAGAGTGAAGCTCCCTCTACACTGTCCCCATCAAACACTCCCAGGACAGGTACAGCACGGGGTTAGATACAGAGTAAAGCTCCCTCTACACTGTCCCCATCAAACACTCCCAGGACAGGTACAGCACGGGGTTAGATAGAGAGTAAAGCTCCCTCTACACTGTCCCTATCAAACACTCCCAGGACAGGGACAGCACGGGGTTAGATAGAGTAAAGCTCCCTCTACACTGTCCCCATCAAACACTCCCAGGACAGGTACAGCACGGGGTTAGATACAGAGTAAAGCTCCCTCTACACTGACCCCATCAAACACTCCCAGGACAGGTACAGCACGGGGTTAGATACAGAGTAAAGCTCCCTCTACACTGGCCCCATCAAACACTCCCAGGACAGGTACAGCACGGGGTTAGATACAGAGTAAAGCTCCCTCTACACTGACCCCATCAAACACTCCCAGGACAGGTACAGCACGGGGATAGATACAGAGTAAAGCTCGCTCTACATTCTTCCCAATGCCTCTTTGAACTTTATGCTCATCTTGCCCCTGTTGCATGAGCTGTTGTCCACACTCACCATGATCCTGATACCCCATGTGTGTCCAGAGGGGGATGAATAGAGCCGTTCCTTGACGTTTTCCCGGTCAAACCTTACCCCCTTCCACCCACTTCCCCTTAAGTCAAGATCTGACTGAATCGTGGAAAATTTCCGAGGGGCTGAATGGCCTCCTCAATCTATCCGAACCCTCACCGTAGCCAAGACATTCCCTTCTGGATTCCCAGCCCCTGGTCTCCGCAGCCCCCCACCCCCTGTCAATTCAGGAAGGGCGAGGAGATGCTCAATCCACACGGAACGCATGTTCCTCAGCGGGGGACATGCAGCCCCTCAAGGCCTCAATCCCTGCTTCCATCACCCCCCCCTCCCACCCCTATCCCTCCATTCCTAATGTACATGCGTTCCTTGCAGGATTTGGATCGAAAACCCGGGAAGCAGCAGGAGGAGGAAAGGATGATGCCCCACCGCCTGAGAATGAGGTAAGTCCGTCTGACGACGGAGGGAGGCCAATCTGGTTCCAGGTGGAAGGTTCCGGCCTCCAGAAGCCTCTTCGGTTTCTCAATGGTCTCAAACCCCACCCCCACCCCCCCACCCCCCGCCCGCCTCCCCCTGCAACATCCGGCCCAGGATGTCCAGCACGCCTCCCCACCCCCTCCCCCACAATGAGCCCAGTCTATGCATTCACCAAACCTCTGGGGCACCAGCATATTTTCTCCCGGTCTTTCGTCCCATCGGTGTAGTTGTCCGGAATGATCCCATGAAGATGGGGGGGGGGGGGGGGATGGGGGGGGGGGGGGGGGGGGAGAGGGGGGGTGCGGCGTTGGCATCTGGCTGGTGGTCTCTGCTATTGAGACGTTAATGGTCAATCCCTGTTTTCAACCGTCAGGAATTCAGGATACGATGGAGGCATCGGAAACACAGGTTGGAGGGAGGGGGGTGGGAGATTGGTGAGGGGGACAGGTTTTTCATTCCAGGTATTCAGGCGGGGGGGTGGGGGGGGGGGATCAGCAGCAGAGTCAGAGGGTCCCGCGGGAATCGACAAACCCATTTTACGCTGGCGAAATTTCCCATTGCGATGGTCCTCGAAACCCCGTCCCATCCGGCCAATGACAAAACAGGACCCCTATTTGAATACGTTTCCGTATAAACATATACCAGGGGGCGGCATGGTGGCACAGTGGCTAGCACGGTGGCTTCACAGCTCCAGGGTCCCAGGTTCGATTCCCGGCTTGGGTCACTGTCTGTGCGGAGTCTGCACATCCTCCCGTGTGTGCGTGGGTTCCCTCCGGGTGCTCCGGTTTCCTCCCACAGTCCAAAGATGTGCGGGTTAGGGTGGATTGGCCGTGCTAAATTGCCCCTTAGTGTTGGGTGGGGTTACTGGTTACTGGGTTATGGGGATAGGCTGGAGGTGTTAACCTTGGGTAGGGTGCTGTTTCCAAGGGCCTGTGCAGACTCGATGGGCCGAATGGCCTCCTTCTGCAGTGTAAATTTTATAATAATCACGTTTTTACACCGATTACTCCCGCCCCGCGGGAATTGTCCAATAACGTCAGCAAGACACCCCCCATGAAGTGCACCTGGTGAGCAGAACCCCCACCTCCCGAGGTACAGAGGCGATCTCAGCCCCCGTGGTAAGAGGGGTGATGTCAAGGCAGTACCCAGGAACAGCCTCCATGGCACTGCTGCATTGCCCAGGCAACGCCGCGGATATGTTCCAAGGGAGGAGAGGGTATTCTGTGGGGGGGAAGGGTCGAGGGCTCCATGGTGGAACAGGTACAGCACGGGATTAGATCCAGAGTAAAGCTCCCTCTACACTGTCCCCATCAAACACTCCCAGGACAGGTACAGCACGGGGTTAGATACAGAGTAAAGCTCCCTCTACACTGTCCCCATCAAACACTCCCAGGACAGGTACAGCACGGGGTTTGATACAGAGTAAAGCTCCCTCTACACTGTCCCCATCAAACACTCCCAGGACAGGTACAGCACGGGGTTAGATACAGAGTAAAGCTCCCTCTACACTGACCCCATCAAACACTCCCAGGACAGGTACAGCACAGGGTTAGATACAGAGTAAAGCTCCCTCTACACTGTCCCCATCAAACACTCCCAGGACAGGTCCAGCACGGGGTTAGATACAGAGTAAAGCTCCCTCTACACTGTCCCCATCAAACACTCCCAGGACAGGTACAGCACAGGGTTAGATACAGAGTAAAGCTCCCTCTACACTGTCCCCATCAAACACTCCCAGGACAGGTACAGCACGGGGTTAGATACAGAGTAAAGCTCCCTCTACACTGTCCCCATCAAACACTCCCAGGACAGGTACAGCACGGGGTTAGATACAGAGTAAAGCTCCCTCTACACTGTCCCTATCAAACACTCCCAGGACAGGTACAGCACAGGGTTAGATACAGAGTAAAGCTCCCTCTACACTGTCCCCATCAAACACTCCCAGGACAGGTACAGCATGGGGTTAGATACAGAGTAAAGCTCCCTCTGCACTGTCCCCATCAAACACTCCCAGGACAGGTACAGCACGGGGTTAGATACAGAGTAAAGCTCCCTCTACACTGTCCCCATCAAACACTCCCAGGACAGGTACAGCACGGGGTTAGATACAGAGTAAAGCTCCCTCTATACTGTCCCCATCAAACACTCCCAGGACAGGTACAGCACGGGGTTAGATACAGAGTAAAGCTCCCTCTATACTGTCCCCATCAAACACTCCCAGGACAGGTACAGCACGGGGTTAGATACAGAGTAAAGCTCCCTCTACACTGTCCCCATCAAACACTCCCAGGACAAGTACAGCACGGGGTTAGATACAGAGTAAAGCTCCCTCTGCACTGTCCCCATCAAACACTCCCAGGACAGGTACAGCACGGGGTTAGATACAGAGTAAAGCTCCCTCTGCACTGTCCCCATCAAACACTCCCAGGACAGGTACAGCACGGGGTTAGATACAGAGTAAAGCTCCCTCTACACTGTCCCCATCAAACACTCCCAGGACAGGTACAGCACGGGGTTAGATACAGAGTAAAACTCCCTCTGCACTGTCCCCATCAAACACTCCCAGGACAGGTACAGCACGGGGTTAGATACAGAGTACAGCTCCCTCTACACTGTCCCCATCAAACATTCCCAGGACAGGTACAGCACGGGGTTGGATACAGAGTAAAGCTCCCTCTGCACTGTCCCCATCAAACACTCCCAGGACAGGGACAGCACGGGGTTAGATACAGAGTAAAGCTTCCTCTACACTGTCCCCATCAAACACTCTCAGGACAGGTACAGCACGGGGTTAGATACAGAGTAAAGCTTCCTCTACACTGTCCCCATCAAACACTCCCAGGGCAGGTACAGCACAGGGTTAGATACAGAGTAAAGCTCCCTCTACACTGTCCCCATCAAACACTCCCAGGACAGGTACAGCACGGGGTTAGATACAGAGTAAAGCTCCCTCTACACTGTCCCCATCAAACACTCCCAGGACAGGTACAGCACGGGGTTAGATACAGAGTAAAGCTCCCTCTACACTGTCCCCATCAAACACTCCCAGGACAGGTACAGCACGGGGTTAGATACAGAGTAAAGCTTCCTCTACACTGTCCCCATCAAACACTCCCAGGACAGGTACAGCACAGGGTTAGATACAGAGTAAAGCTCCCTCTACACTGTCCCCATCAAACACTCCCTGGGCAGTGCAGAGACAGAGAACATTAAGGGATAGAGCGAGGCTGTAGTTACGCTCCGGTTGATGAACCATCTGAGACAGTGTGAGTTCAGACACTGGCGGCTCCATCATTGTGTCCATGATCAACACCATTGTCTGATTCCTGGATTGATCGTCTTGCTGGCCTGGATGCCAATCCTTTGAGAATGACAACGTGTTCGCCTTTATTTCATCGATGTAACTCGCGCGACTCACCATTTACCGTCTGCACCATCTTCCCAGTTGCTCAGGGCGACCGGCAGGCAGGGTGGCGAAGTGACGGTGAGCGATTTGGAGGAGTACAGTGAGATCCGGAAGCCAGCGAAGAGGTCACCACGCAGTGAAGTCCCGACACAATCGGAGAGACAAGATGTCCACTCGGAAACCCTTGGCAGCACGCCAGCGTGCTGTGAATCTTTGTACAGCTATCCCTCATTTAACGTTCCGAATGTGTTCCTGAATACACCGAGCTCAACACGAAACTCTGCCCCATCAGAAAACAATGTAGTAAAGGGTGGCTCCACTTTCTGACCTGGAGTATTTACATCACAATTATTGTGACTGCCTCAAAACAAAGTGGCCCAAAATCCTCCATCCACGTACCTGCTGCTCACAGCTTCTCACCTCTCATCCCCCCTCACTCCCTCTCACTCACAAGTACAGCACTGGGTTAGATACAGAGTAAAGCTCCCTCTACACTGCCCCCATCAAACACTCCCAGGACAGGTACAGCACGGGGTTAGATACAGAGTAAAGCTCCCTCTACACTGTCCCCATCAAACACTCCCAGGACAGGTACAGCACGGGGTTAGATACAGAGTAAAGCTCTCTCTACACTGTCCCCATCAAACACTCCCAGGACAGGTACAGCACGGGGTTAGATACAGAGTAAAGCTCCCTCTACACTGTCCCCATCAAACACTCCCAGGAACAGGTACAGCACGGGGTTAGATACAGAGTAAAGCTCCCTCTACACTGTCCCCATCAAACACTCCCAGGACAGGTACAGCACTGGGTTAGATACAGAGTAAAGCTCCCTCTACACTGTCCCCATCAAACACTCCCAGGACAGGTACAGCACGGGTTAGATACAGAGTAAAGCTCCCTCTACACTGCCCCCATCAAACACTCCCAGGACAGGTACAGCACGGGGTTAGATACAGAGTAAAGCTCCCTCTACACTGTCCCTATTAAACACTCCCAGGACAGGTACAGCACGGGGTTAGATACAGAGTAAAGCTCCCTCTGCACTGTCCCGATCAAACACTCCCAGGACAGGTACAGCATGGGGTTAGATACAGAGTAAAGCTCCCTCTATACTGTCCCCATCAAACACTCCCAGGACAGGTACAGCACGGGGTTAGATACAGAGTAAAGCTCCCCCTACACTGTCCCCATCAAACACTCCCAGGACAGGTACAGCACGGGGTTAGATACAGAGTAAAGCTCCCTCTACACTGTCCCCATCAAACACTCCCAGGACAGGTACAGCACGGGGTTAGATACAGAGTAAAGCTCCCTCTACACTGTCCCCATCAAACACTCCCAGGACAGGTACAGCACGGGGTTAGATGGGCACAGACAGTTGCTACCCGCTTTGAACCTGGCACAGATGTAAACCCAAATTCACTTCTAAAAACAGAAAGAAACGACGGGGCAGTGCCACACAGACACAGTGATGCGTCGGTCAATTCACGCGAGACAGAGAGTTGAAGTGACCAGTGGCTTTAATTGACTAGAACAGTGCCTGCCTGTGACTGATCTTCTCCTGTGAGCCGCCTACAGGGCAGCTGCTCTTTATACCTCCCCTCAAGGGGGCGGAGCCAGGGGCGGAGCCCACAATGGCAACAGCCTGGTACCGTGTAATACGGTGGTGAATGGTTAGTACAATACGTGCACCACACACAGGAATGCCAGCATGAAGGGAGGGGAACAACAAATCCTTACTCCGGCTTCCTGAGCTGGTGAAACCAGAATGCGACACCTCCAATAAAACAGAGGAGGAAACCCAGTCTCCGAGGAGCATTTAAGGCCTGCGGCCTACCAAACGGCGGAACGATTAAAAATGGCGATGCTCGCGAGGCCGGTGATTGGAGGAGCGGGGACATCTCGGCGGGTTGGGGGAGATGACAGAGGTAGTGAGGGCTGGGACACTCGGCAGCAAAGTTTGCGGAGGACGGGGAGATGGCAGACTGCGAGCGAAGAGTTTTACAACGTGCCCGAATTACGGTGAAGGACATGGGAAAATTAAATGGGTGGATAGAACCTGCGATAGGGTCAGACCAATAGATCTATGCAGCTGTAGGGCATTAAATTGGGGTTTCACTTGAGCAGATTTAAGGAGAGATTGAAACTCGAATAGGTTTGTTAGGAGGTATATGCATGTAATTTTTCACTCTGTAAATAAATGTTAGATTGTGTAAATATTGGCTCCAGTTCTATCCTGCTCCGACTGGCTTTCATGAATATAACAGCATGAGATCTCAAGTGGCAGGATGTTACAAGTTTTTATTGAAAGTGGACACTCGGATACTACCGACTGCTCCGAGGGGATGGAGTCATTGGTCCCTCGACCCTCGCCCGCTTATACTCCGAGAGAAAATACCCTCACAACTCTGCCCTTCGCAACGCACTTCGAGAAACGACTGGTGTAGCTCAGAGACGCCTTGATCCCACGACACTCGTCGTCAGGAGTCGAGCTGACGCTGCGGGATCTTGGGAACTGGGAATCCTGTTGCAGCGACCTCTTCTCCCATTGAGAAATTTTTAAAAACGGAAGACTTTGCATTAATGTCGTGTGGTTGTCAACCACTGGACATCGCGGGGCGCTTTGCGGCCAATGACGTGCTTTGTGAGGTGTTGCCGCTGTTTTAATGGAGGAAACGCGACACCCAAAGTGTGCAGAGCAAGATCCCGCAAACAAAATGTTTTTTTTTTTCGTTGGTTCTGCTCAGTGAGGGGTAAATATCGGCCTTGCTTCTGGAGGAGGAACTCCTTTGCACTTCTTCAAAATAGCGCCCCGTCCATAAGATCTTGAATGTCTACCCCAAGCAGATGGGGCCTCCCCGTGGGGTTCCTGTCAATCGGAGGTCAGTGTGATTCACAAGTGAGGGTCAGCGTGCTGAAATCCTTCGCCCTGAGGGAGTGAAAGGGAAAATGTTGGGAATGCTCAATGAGTGAGGTGGCAGGGTGAGAATAAAGAGTTAACTTTTCAGCTATTATACCGATGAAAGGCTATTTCCTGTTTCTTCGTCGCCATCGACACTGCCTGGCCAACTGAATGTCTCCAGCTCTATCTCTCTCTCTGCCTCACTCTCTCTCTGTCTCTCTCTATCCCTCTCTCACTCACGCTGTCTCTATCTCTGTCTCTCTCTGCCTCACACTTTCCGTCTCTCTCTCTGCCTCACTCTCTCTCTGTCTCTCTCTATCCCTCTCTCACTCACGCTGTCTCTATCGCTGTCTCTCTCTGCCTCACACTTTCCGTCTCTCTCTCTGCCTCACTCTCGCTCTGCCTCTCTCTATCCCTCTCTCACTCTCTCTCTGTCTCTCTCTATCCCTCTCTCACTCACGCTGTCTCTATCTCTGTCTCTCTCTGCCTCACACTTTCTGTCTCTCTCTCTGCCTCACTCTCTCTCTCTGTCTCTCTCTCTGCCTCACTCTCTCTCTGTCTCTCTCTCTGTCTCTCTCTCTGCCTCACTCTCTCTCTGTCTCTCTCTCTGTCTCTCTCTCTGCCTCACTCTCTCTCTCTGTCTCTCTCTATCCCTCTCTCACTCTCTCTCTGTCTCTCTCTATCCCTCTCTCACTCAGGCTGTCTCTATCTCTGTCTCTCTCTGCCTCACACTTTCTGTCTCTCTCTCTGCCTCACTCTCGCTCTGCCTCTCTCTATCCCTCTCTCACTCACACTGTCTCTATCTCTGTCTCTCTCTGCCTCACTCTCTGTCTCTCTCTCTGCCCCACTCTCTCTCTGTCTCTCTCTGTCTGTCTCTCTCTATCTCTCTCACTCACACTGTCTCTCTCTGTCACTCTCTGCCTCACTATCTGTCTCTATGTCTCTCTCTCCCACTGTCTCTTTCTCTCACTCACTCTCTCTCTGTCTGTCTCTTTCTGTCTCTCTCTCCCTCTCTTCCTCTCTCACTGTCTCTTTCTGTCTCTCTCTCTGCCTCACTCTCTCTCTGTCTCTCTCTATCCCTCTCTCACTCACGCTGTCTCTATCTCTGTCTCTCTCTGCCTCACACTTTCCGTCTCTCTCTCTGCCTCGCTCTCGCTCTGCCTCTCTCAGCCTCTCTCTATCCCTCTCTCACTCACGCTGTCTCTATCTCTGTCTCTCTCTGCCTCACACTTTCTGTCTCTCTCTCTGCCTCACTCCCTCTCTCTGTCTCTCTCTATCCCTCTCTCACTCACACTGTCTCTCTCTGCCTCTCTCTATCCCTCTCTCACTCACGCTGTCTCTATCTCTGTCTCTCTCTGCCTCACTCTTTCTGTCTCTCTCGCTGACTCACTCTCTCTCTCTGTCTCTCTCTGTCTGTCTCTCTCACTCACACTGTCTCTCTCTGTCACTCTCTGCCTCACTATCTGTCTCTATGTCTCTCTCTCACACTGTCTCTTTCTCTCACTCACTCTCTCTCTGCCTCACTCTTTCTGTCTCTCTCTCTCTCTGTCTGTCTCTTTCTGTCTCTCTCTCCCTCTCTTCCCCTCTCTCTGTCTCTCTCTATCTCTCTCTCACTACACTGTCTCTATCTGCCTCTCTCTCTGTCGGTCACTCTCTCTCTCTCTGCCTCACTTTCTCGCTGTCTCTCTCTCTCCCTCTCTTGCTTGCGCTCTCTATGTCTCTCTCTCCCTCTCTCTCTGGCTCTCCCTCTCTCTCTGGCTCTCTCCCTCTCTCTTGCTTGCTGAAGTGAAAGAACAGCACTCTCTCTTTCTCTCACTCTCCCTTTCTCTCTCTGTCTCTCACTTTCTATCCCTCTCTCAGTCTCTCTTTCCCTTGCGCACTGCTGTCCCTCGATCTCTCTCCTTCTGTCTCTGTCTGTCTCTCTCTTTCTTTCTTTAATAATAATCTTTATTGTCACAAGTCTGTGCGGAGTCTGCACGTCCTCCCCGTGTCTGCGTGGGTTTCCTCCGGGTGCTCCGGCTTCCTCCCACAGTCCAAAGATGTGCGGGTTAGGTGGATTGGCCGTGATAATTTGCCCGTAGTGTCCTAAAAAGCAAGGTAAAGGGGTGGGGGTGGGGGTGGGGGGTGGGGGGGGGGGGGGGGGGGTTGTTAGGTTACGGGTATAGGGTGGATACGTGGGTTTGAGTAGGGTGATCATTGCTCGGCACAACATCGAGGGCCGAAGGGCCTGTTCTGTGCTGTACTGTTCTATGTTCTATAAGTAGGCTGACATTAACACTGCAATGAAGTTACTGTGAAAAGCCCCTAGTCGCCACAGTCCGGCGCCTGTTCGGGTACACAGAGGGAGAATTCAGAATATCCAATTCACCTAACAAACGCGTCTTTCGGGACTTGTGGGAGGAAACCGGAGCACCCGGAGGAAACCCACGCAGACACGGGGAGGATGTGCAGACTCTGCACAGACAGTGACCCAAGCCGGGAATTGAACCCGGGTTCCTGGCACTGTGAGGCAACAGTGCTAACCACTGTGCTACCGTGCCGCCCACTGTGCTACTTCTGTCTCTCTCTCTCCTGCTTGCTCAAGTGAAAGTACAGCACTCTCTCGCACTCTCTCTCTTTGTCTCGCTCTCTCTCTCTCACTCACCCTCTTGATCTCTCTCTGTCTCTCCCTCGCTCTCTGCTCTCTCTCTCTCTCTCTGCTGCCTTTTGTTCTCTGTCTCTCTTCAGCTCTCTGCTGACTCTTTGTCTCTCACTCATGCTCTCTCTCTCCCTATCTCTCTCCCTGTCTCTATCTCTCTGTCTCTCTCTCTCTGTCCCTCTCTTTTTTGCTCTCTGCTGTCTCCCTCTCTCTCTCTCACTCACATACACACACTTTCTCTCTCTGGGGCTGGAGTTGACCGCACGCTGTCCCAGGGGTCCTGACCCTATCTATCCATTGTCCAGCACTTGGGCCGTAGCCTTGTTTGCTGGGGAGTTCCAATCGCTCATCTAAATGCTTCTTAAATGTTGTTCCTGCTTCTCCCACCCTATTGGGCAGCACGGTAGCATTGTGGATAGCATAATTGCTTCACAGCTCCAGGGTCCCAGGTTCGATTCCGCCTTGGGTCACTGTCTGTGTGGAGTCTGCACGTTCTCCCCGTGTGTGCGTGGGTTTCCTCCGGGTACTCCGGTTTCCTCCCACAGTCCAAAGATGTGCAGGTTAGGGTGGATTGGCCTTTAGATTTAGGATAAATTGCCCTTAGTGTCCAAAATTGCCCTTAGTGTTGGGTGGGGTTACTGGGTTATGGGGATAGGGTGGAGGTGTTGACCTTGGGTAGGGTGTTCTTTCCAAGAGCCGGTGCAGACTCGATGGGCCGAGTGGCCTCCTTCTGCACTGTAAATTCTATGAGTTCCAGATTCCCAGCATCCTCTGGGTGAAAAGGTTTTTCCTCAAATCCCCTCTAAACCTCCTGCCCCGCACCTTAAATCAATCCTCCCCCCATTCACCTGAGGAAGGAGCTGTGCTCCGAAAGCTAGTGTTTGAAACAAACCTGTTGGACTTTAACCTGGTGTTGTCGGACTTCTTACCGTGCTCACCCCAGTCCAACGCCGGCATCTCCACATCATGACTATACCCTCTGGTTATTGGCCCTCTGCTAAGTTCCTTCCTATCAATGTCCCTCATAATATTGTCCACCTCGATCAGGCTCCCCCTCGGCCTTCTCTGCTCCCAGGAAACCAACCCCGGCCTAACCAGCCTCTCCCCATAGCTGAGACGCTCCAACCCAGGCAGCATCCTGGTGAATCTCAGTTGCGCCCTCGCCAGCGAAATCTGTGCACTTATCAACTCGCACAATGACACTCGCATCCGCACCCACGTACGCTGGTTTAGCTCACTCAGCTAAATCGCTGGCTTTGAAAGCAGGCCAGCAGCACGGTTCAATTCCCGTACCAGCCTCCCCGAACAGGCGCCGGAATGTGGCGACTAGGGGCTTTTCACAGTAATTTCATTGAAGCCTACTCGTGACAATAAGCCATTTTAATTTTCACTCTTCTCACCCGCTCGCTCCTATTTCCTGACTGGAAGTCCAGTTGGGGATCGGAGTGTGAGACGGGAAGTCCGTTGACCCCCCCCCCCCCCCCCCCCCCCCCCCCCCCCTCCCCGCGCCCCTTCATAGCTTCTCCAGCGTGATCCCCAAATTGATTCCGGAGACCTCCTTTTTGATCCGGTTGACAGGTCGGGCAGCGTGGTCGCAGAAGCCGCGTCCTAATGTTCCCTCGGTGATGGCCAGCGGCCTGTCTGAAACAGAGCGCCCCTTCGTCGGGCCAGGTCACGTGACGGCGGCCGGTGGAGCTGAGGGAGGTGACGTTGAGCGGCAGCTGCCGAGGTAAGGTCTCCACCAGGGGCCTCCCTGGGAGGTCGCACGATGGTGAGAAATAGGAGCAGGAGCAGGCCATTCGGCCTTTCAAACTTGTTCGGCCATTCAATAAGCTCCTAGCCCATCCGATTGTAGCCTTAGATCCACTTCCCTGTCTGTCCACCCCCCCGCCCCCCCCCCACCATAACCCTTGACCCCCTTGGAGGTCAAACATTTGCCCAACTCAGGCTTCACTACGTTCAATGTCCCACTGCTCCTTGTCGAACAGAATTCCAAACACATACACCCTCTGAGAGATTAAGATTCATCGAATCCCGACAGTGCAAAAGGAGACCATTCAGCCCATCGACTGACCCTCTGAAAGAACGCCCAACCCAGGTCCACTCCCCAATCCTATCCCTGTAACCCCACCTGGACTGCACACCTTTGGACACTAGGGGGCAATTTAGCACGGCCAATCCATCTAAGCTGCACGTCTTTAGATTGCGGGAGGAAACCGGAGCACCTGGAGGAAACCCATGCAGACACGGGGAGAGAACGTGCAGACTCCGCGCACCGTCACCCAAGGCCGGAATTGATCCCGCGTCCCCGCCGCTGTGAGGCAGCGGCGCTAACTGTTAAGTAATGGGTGAAGAGACATTGCAATTAGTTGTCTCATTTATGTTACGTGTTCAATGATTGACACTGATATGTAAAGGGGCTTCAGGTGGACTCTGGAGCTTGTGACGATCTGTAGAGTTCTGTGCAGAGTGAGTTTGAACCATTAAAGGTGTGTTGGTGAGAAAGGAGCTGAACTCTTGCCTCTTCATACCATAGCATCTAGTACATGCTAACACTAACCAGGGGTGCCACTGTTCCGCCCACAGTGAGAAACCTCCTACTCATTTCTGTTTTTAATCGGAGACTCCCCGCTGTGCCCGTAGTTCTAAACCCCCCACCCCCACCCCCGAGGGGGAATCATCACAGAATCATTACAGCACAGAAGGAGGCCATTCGGCCCATCCGGTCCATGCCAGCCCTAGGACACCCTGTGCTCTTTCTAATCCCGTCTTCCTGCACCCGAAGTCCCCTTTGTGCCCACGACTGTTTGTGGCATCTCACCATTGACGCAGCGCTCCGTTATGACGCCTTTTGGTTTCAAAGCGGATGGCCTCGCGTCTGCCCAGATCGGAATCCATTAGTAACAATCTTGCCTTGTTCAATGAACCGTTCACAGCTCTCTCTGTGTTTTGACACTTCCATCTACTGCCGACAGCGCTGCCTCTCCTTATGTCACTAGCACCAGGCACAAGGGAGTCTCTTTGTTCCTCTATCTCCCGAGCCCTCCAAAAGAGCTATTGAAAACCGTGCTCGTGTGGGCACATGTCGGACGTTCATGACGTATCGGTTCCCAAATCCTTTGAAGGGTGGCCCATTCACGTTCGGATCAGAACTACTTCCCTCAAACAGGATGTCCTGACCACACTGTTCCAGCAACCTTGGAAGAGTCGGCTTTATCAACCCCTTATCTTTCCTGCGCCAGTCGAGAATGTTGCTGGAAAAGAGCCACTTTGTCGAAACTTTACCCCTTGCACTCAGCAGGACGAACATGAGAGCGGCAAATTTCAAACCATCGCAGCAATTTCCCCCACTGCGGGGGGGGGGGGGGGGGGGAGTGGTTGGGGGTTGACTCTGATGGGCTGAGCTGTTGCCACGGAGAAGTGAATAGGGAATTGTAGTGCATCGGGGGGGGGAGTCAATGTTTGTGGAACTGGGCGCAGAGGGAGCTCACGGCCCTCACGGTCAGAGTGGCGAGCGTCACTTACCCGCGCTTCACGTGCGAATCACTCCAGCCACACCGGGAGGAGAAAGAAAAACGACACGGATGGAAATCAGCAGAATGTGGCGACCCCGGGCAACGGTCAACAAAATGTCTTCCTGGGCGGTACTCATAACAGAGATGGGCCGTACCACCACCTGCTCAAGGCGCAATTAGGGATGGGCAACAAATTCTGGGTACCCACATTCCTTAAAATTGGACAAAATAAATAAGGATGACGTGCGATTTGGAGCACAACATGTTGGTGGAGGTGTTCCCCATGTGTCTGCTGCCCTTGTCCTTCTAGATGGTAGAGGTTGAGGGTTTGGAAGGTGCTGCTTGATGAGCATTAGTGAGTTGTTGCAGAGTGTCCAGTCGTTGGTACCGCTTCCATAGTCCGGTTTAGAGTCCGCTAGCGACCCTGAACTGGGGAACGCCGCTGTAGTGGGACGGAGGAGAACCTGCAGTTGGACCTTCAGGATTCATCGATGGCCTCAGGGTGTCCCTGGAGATCCAGCCTCTTTCTCAGGAAGTCCATCTTCCTTCTCCAGTGGGTCAGTGATGTTGGGCGCCTTTTCAATGTGGCTCCCAGATATGGGGCGGGAATGTGCGCCGGGTCGGGGGATCGCCGGGGGGGGGCGGCATGAATCCTGCCCCTGCCAGCTGCTGAAGATTTGGAGGGGGTGAAAATCGTGCCGCGCTGGTGGGCGGCCGGCGATTCTCCGGCCCGCGATAGGCCGAGTGGCCACCAGTTTTCGGCCAGTCCCACCGCCGTATGTTACACCAGGTATTGGCCGGCGGGACCCAGCTCTGCGGGCGACCTGCAGAGTCCTCGGGGAAGCGCGGGGGAATCTGGCCCCGGGGGGCGCCCCCATGGTGGCCTGGCCCGCGATCGGGGCCCACCGGTCCGCGGGTGGGCCTGTGCCGTGGGGGTACTCTATCCTTCCGCACCGGCGGCTGTACTGGTCCGCCATGGCCGGTGCGGAGATGAAGCCTTCTACACGGGCGCTGGGATGACACCAGCACACGCTGGCGCTCCAGCGCATGCGCCAGCTCGCACCGGCCAGCGGAGGCCCTTTGGCGCCGGTTGGCATGGCGCCAAGCCCCTTCCCCGCCAGCCGCGCGCGCAAACCAGTCCAGGGCCGGCCTGACCCCTGAAGGTGCGGAGGATTCCACACCTTTGGGGCGGCCGGAGTGGTTCACGCCACTCCTCGGTGCTGGGACCCCACGCCCCACCGGGTAGGGGAGAATCCCGCCCATGATGGTGGAACGCGGAACCATCTTGCCCGACCCACCATGGAATACGGAACGAAACAGCCCCGGGGTGCCTCAGCAATGTGTTCAGTGCCAGACAACACAGCGCGGTTTCCTGCGAGCGTCCACAACTAGAAAAACCCTTCCATCCCCCCTCCCAACCCCGGGAGTTAGTCCCAGGTGGGAGAAGTTCACCCCCGTGTTGGAGAATGAAAGCGATTCTCAGCGAGGGAGAGTGGTTAGAGCCGCAGGATTTATTCTGTGGTTTGCCTCTGCTGATCCGTTCCTCATCTCTGACTCCACACCCTGTATTTTGGGGACTTTATTGAAATCCCGATTTGCTGGTGAGAGCGGGAATGTGGGGCGGATTCAGTGAAATGTTGGAGGAATAATTCCGAGCTGGGGTTTGCCTGAGAAACACAGATAAATATTTATACAGACAAGAAGACAGGTCGCATTCACAGGAGTTTCCATAGTGTAGTGGTTATCACGTTCGCCTCACACGCGAAAGGTCCCCAGTTCGATCCTGGGTGGAAACATTATGTTACAAATGTTCATTTTCTCACTCAAGTCACCCCTTTGATGTTCGACCACCGTTTTGCTGTCATGACAACCAACTCGTCAATCCAGATTCCGGAAACACGACGTGTAAAATGAGACGCCCACAAACCACAAAATAACGTCTGAGAGCGAGGGTGGATGTGGTGCAGGTTTAGTTCAACCTGAGGAAGGGACTCGAGGGCGGACCTGGTGCAGGAGCTCCGTGAAGAAGATAAATTGAGGCCCAGGCTCTGGGCCTATATCATTTAACCGAGGAGGCAGCTGCAGCAGCGATGGACGGGTGCGAACTTGAGTTTAAACATAACAAAATGACATTAAATCCGAGCGGCGATATGACAGGGAAGCTGTGAGTCGTTTGTCTGGTCAGTATTGCAGCTGTGATTCCCTTTCTCCAGAGTTAGAGAGTTAGCAGCTGGGAGATTATAAAGCATTTTCAGTAAAGTTAGCTGCTGGTAATTATCGGGCAGTTGCAGTTTCTATAAGCGTGGGTCTGCGATCTGAGCTCTTGAGCAATATTATCCTGTGGCAACTCAAACACTCTCACTGCCGTCAGTGATAAGAACAAGGATCCCTGTCAGGCCCGGCTAGCTCAGTCGGTAGAGCATGAGACTCTTAATCTCAGGGTCGTGGGTTCGAGCCCCACGTTGGGCGAGTGATTCCATTTTTAACGCTCGTCCACACATTCCACCCCGGCTCTGAATTTCCGTGACGTTCAACCGCGCTTCCTCCACATTCCTGCTCTCAAAATCTCTCAGCGTTCGACACAACACTCTGCAAATACAATCTGAAAAATCGTACACGGCGACCACCTGCTCACACACAACACAAAATAAATCATTCAAATCCCTGCTCTCTCTCACTCACAATTCATTTCATTCTGAAAAAGGACCTTATCCAAAAATAAAACCAATTCAAATATTTATGACTCGATTTTTCTCAGTTATAATTGAATAAAATTACTTTCTCTTCAAGGGAAACTTCGACAAAAGTTTTGATAAAACTCCAGCCGGGCTCTTGACTGCCCCCTGCTGGTGGTGTTTGGGATTTGACCCTATCGCTGCCGTGGGCAATGAGACAGCAGTTTTAACGATCGAAACTGAATCTATAAATATAATAAAAATATTTATTGTCACAAGTAGGCTTACATTAGCAGTGCAATGAGGTTACTGTGAAAATCCCCTCGTCGCCACATTCGCTGGAGTTTAATCCGGACACGTGTGAGGTAATGCACTTCGGAAGGTCCAATGCATGTAGCAATTACACAGTAAATGGGAGAACTCTTGTGAGTATTGACAGGCAGAGAGATCTGCGCGTGCATTTCCACCGATCACTGAAAGTGGCAACGCATGTGGACAAGATGGTCAAGAAGGCATACGGCATACGGCCTTCATCGATCGGGGCTTTGAACATGAAAATTGGCAAGTCATGTTGCAGCTGTACAGGACCTTGGTAAGGTCTCATTTGGAATATTGTGCACAATTCTGGTCGCCACACTACCAGAAGGATGTGGCTCCTTCGGAGAGGTGAAATCGGTTTACTAGGATGTTTTGACAGAGTCATCGGACCCGAAACGTCAGCTCTTTTCTCTCCGTACAGATGCTGCCAGACCTGCTGAGATTTTACAGCGTCCGCAGTAATTTACTTTTATTTTTTTACTCGGATGTTGCCTGGTATGGAAGTGATTGGCTGTGAGGAGAGGTTAGATATAATAATAGCTTTACTTCACAAGTAGACATCAATGAAGTTACTTTGAAAAGCCCCTAGTCGCCACATTCCAGAACCTGTTTGGGGAGACGGTAGGGGAATATGAACCCGCGCTGCTGCCCTTGTTCTGCAGTACAAGCCAGCCGTTTAGCCCACTCTGCTAAACCAGCCACTAAACTCGCTCTGTTCTCACTGGGATGACGGAGGTTGAGAGGCGACCTGATAGCGGTCGACAAGATTATGAGCGGGATGGACAGATTGGATGGTCAGATGCTCTTTCCTGGGACAGAAGAGACAAATACTGGGGGACATAGGGTTTAAAGTGTGTGGGGAAAAGTTTCGAACTCGTGTGCGAAGCAAATTGTTTACACAGAGGGTGATAAATAAATAGAACATGGCGCCTGGTGAGATGGCTGGAGCAGGTACGATAGAGGCATTTAGGGGACTCGAGACAAATATATGAATAGGGTGGGAATGGAAGGACACGGACTACGTCAGTGCATATAGTTTTAGTTTAGGCAGGGACCATGGTCAGCACGGGTTTGGAGGGCCGAAGGGCCTGTTCCTGTGCTGTATTGTTCTTTGATCTATTCCGGCGCCCGTTCGGGTGAACTGAGGGAGAATTCAGAATGTTCAAACCCCAGCACGCCTTTCAGAAATGGTGGGAGGAAACCGGAGCACCCGGAGGAAACCCACGCAGACACGGGGAGAACGTGCAGACTCCGCACAGACAGTGACCCAAGCCGGGAATCCAACCCGGGACACTGCGCTGTAAGACAACAATGCTAACCACTGTGCTACTGTGCCACCCATAACCTGGTGTTGGAGAATGAAAGCGATTCTCAGCGAGGGAGAGTGGTTAGAGCCGCAGGATTTATTCTGTGGTTTGTCTCTGCTGATCTGTTCCTCATCTCTGACTCCACACCCTGTATTTTGGGGACTTTATTGAAATCCCGATTTGCTGGTGAGAGCGGGAATGTGGGGCGGGTTCAGTGAAATGTTGGAGGAATAATTCTGAGCTGGGGTTTGCCCGTGAAACACAGATAAATATTTATACAGACAAGGAGACAGGTCACATTCATAGGAGTTTCCATAGTGTAGTGGTTATCACGTTCGCCTCACACGCGAAAGGTCCCCAGTTCGATCCTGAGTGGAAACATTATGTTACAAATGTTCATTTTCCCACTCCAGTCACCCCTTCGATGTTCGACCACCGTTTTGCTGTCATGGCAACCAACTCGTCAATCCAGATTCAGGAAACACGACGTGTAAAATGAGTCGCCCACAAACCACAAAATAACGTCTGAGAGCGAGGGTGGATGTGGTGCAGGTTTCATTCAACCTGAGGAAGGGACTCGAAGGCGGACCTGGTGCAGGAGCTCCGTGAAGAAGATAAATTGAGGCCCAGGCTCTGGGCCTATATCATTTACCTGTGGAGGCAGCTGCAGCAGCGATGGACTGGTGCGAACTTGAGTTTAAACATAACAAAATGACATTAAATCCGAGCGGCGATATGACAGGGAAGCTGTGAGTTGTTTGTCTGGTCAGTATTGCAGCTGTGATTCCCTTTCTCCAGAGTTAGAGAGTTAGCAGCTGGGAGATTATAAAGCATTTTCAGTAAAGTTTGCTGCTGGTAATTATCGGGCAGTTGCAGTTTCTATAAGCGAGGGTCTGCGATCTGAGCTCTTGAGCAATATTATCCTGGGGCAACTCAAACACTCTCACTGCCGTCAGTGATAAGAACAAGGATCCCTGTCAGGCCCGGCTAGCTCAGTCGGTAGAGCATGAGACTCTTAATCTCAGGGTCGTGGGTTCGAGCCCCACGTTGGGCGAGTGTTTCCATTTTTAACGCTCGTCCACACATCCCGCCCCGGCTCTGAATTTCCCTGGCGTTCAACCGCGCTTCATCCACATTCCTGCTCTCAAAATCTCTCAACGTTTCACACAACACTCTGCAAATACAATCTGAAAAATCGTACACGGCGACCACCTGCTCACACACAACACAAAATCAATCATTCAAATCCCCGCTCTCTCTCACTCGCAATTCATTTCATTCTGCAAAAGGACCTTATCCCAAAATAAAACCAATTCAAATATTTATGACTCGATTATTCTCAGTTATAATTGAATAAAATTACTTTCTCTTCAAGGGAAACTTCGACAAAAGTTTTGATAAAACTCCAGCCGGGCTCTTGACTGCCCCCTGCTGGTGGTGATTGGGATTTGACCCTATCGCTGCCGTGGGCAACGAGACAGCAGTTTTAACGATCGTAACTGAATCTATAAATATAATAAAAGTATTTATTGTCACAAGTAGGCTTACATTAGCAGTGCAATGAGGTTACTGTGAAAATCCCCTCGTCGCCACATTCGCTGGAGTTTAATCCGGACACGTGTGAGGTAATGCACTTCGGAAGGTCCAATGCATGTAGGAATTACACAGTAAATGGGAGAACTCTTGTGAGTATTGACAGGCAGAGAGATCTGGGCGTGCATTTCCACCGATCACTGAAAGTGGCAACGCATGTGGACAAGATGGTCAAGAAGGCATACGGCATACGGCCTTCATCGATCGGGGCATTGAACATGAAAATTGGCAAGTCATGTTGCAGCTGGACAGGACCTTGGTTAGGTCTCATTTGGAATATTGTGCACAATTCTGGTCGCCACACTACCAGAAGGATGTGCTCCTTCGGAGAGGTGAAATCGGTTTACTAGGATGTTTTGACAGAGTCATCGGACCCAAAACGTCAGCTCTTTTCTCTCCCTACAGATGCTGCCAGACCTGCTGAGATTTTCCAGCATCCGCAGTAATTTACTTTTATTTTTTTACTCGGATGTTGCCTGGTATGGAAGTGATTGGCTGTGAGGAGAGGTTAGGTATAATAATAGCTTTATGTCACAAGTAGGCTTCAATTAAGTTACTTTGAAAAGCTCCTAGTCGCCACATTCCAGCGCCTGTTCGGGGAGGCCGGTAGGGAAATTGAACCTGCGCTGCTGCCCTTGTTCTGCAGTACAAGCCAGCCGTTTAGCCCACTCTGCTAAACCAGCCACTAAACTCGCTCTGTTCTCACTGGGATGACGGAGGTTGTGAGGCGACCTGATAGCGGTCGACAAGATTATGAGCGGGATGGACAGATTGGATGGTCAGATGCTCTTTCCTGGGACAGGAGAGACAAATACTGGGGGACATAGGGTTTAAAGTGTGTGGGGAAAAGTTTCGAACTGGTGTGTGAAGCAAGTTGTTTACACAGAGGGTGGTAAATAAATAGAACATGGCGCCTGGTGAGATGGCTGGAGCAGGTATGATAGAGGCATTTAGGGGACATCGAGACAAATATATGAATAGGGTGGGAATGGAAGTATAAGGACTCCATCAGTGCAGACGGTTTTAGTTTAGGCAGGGACCATGGTCAGCACGGGCTTGGAGGGCCGAAGGGCCTGTTCCTGTGCTGTATTGTTCTTTGATCTATTCCGGCGCCCGTTCGGATGCACTGAGGGAGAATTCAGAATGTTCAAACCCCAGCACGCCTTTCAGAAATAGTGGGAGGAAACCGGAGCACCCGGAGGAAACCCACGCAGACACGGGGAGAACGTGCAGACTCCGCACAGACAGTGACCCAAGCCGGGAATCGAACCCGGGACACTGCGCTGTAAGACAACAATGCTAACCACTGTGCTACCGTGCCACCCAGAACCTGGTGTTGGAGAATGAAAGCGATTCTCAGCGAGGGAGAGTGGTTAGAGCCGCAGGATTTATTCTGTGGTTTGTCTCTGGTGATCCGTTCCTCATCTCTGACTCCACACCCTGTATTTTGGGGACTTTATTGAAATGTCGATTTGCTGGTGAGAGCGGGAATGTGGGGCGGATTCAGTGAAATGTTGGAGGAATAATTCCGAGCTGGGGTTTGCCTGAGAAACACAGATAAATATTTATATAGACAAGGAGACAGGTCACATTCAGAGGAGTTTCCATAGTGTAGTGGTTATCACGTTCGCCTCACACGCGAAAGGTCCCCAGTTCGATCCTGGGTGGAAACATTATGTTACAAATGTTCATTTTCTCACTCAAGTCACCCCTTCGATGTTCGACCACCGTTTTGCTGTCATCACAACCAACTCGTCAATCCAGATTCCGGAAACACGACGTGTAAAATGAGACGCCCACTAACCACAAAATAACGTCTGAGAGCGAGGGTGGATGTGGTGCAGGTTTAGTTCAACCTGAGGAAGGGACTCGAGGGCGGACCTGGTGCAGGAGCTCCGTGAAGAAGATAAATTGAGGCCCAGGCTCTGGGCCTATATCATTTACCTGTGGAGGCAGCAGCAACAGCGATGGACGGGTGCGAACTTGAGTTTAAACATAACAAAATGACATTAAATCCGAGCGGCGATATGACAGGGAAGCCGTGAGTTGTTTGTCTGGTCAGTATTGCAGCTGTGATTCCCTTTCTCCAGAGTTAGAGAGTTAGCAGCTGGGAGATTATAAAGCATTTTCAGTAAAGTTTGCTGCTGGTAATTATCGGGCAGTTGCAGTTTCTATAAGCGTTGGTCTGCGATCTGAGCTCTTGAGCAATATTATCCTGGGGCAACTCAAACACTCTCACTGCCGTCAGTGATAAGAACAAGGATCCCTGTCAGGCCCGGCTAGCTCAGTCGGTAGAGCATGAGACTCTTAATCTCAGGGTCGTGGGTTCGAGCCCCACATTGGGCGAGTGTTTCAATTTTTAACGCTCGTCCACACATTCCGCCCCGGCTCTGAATTTCCCTGTCGTTCAACCGCGCTTCCTCCACATTCCTGCTCTCAAAATCTCTCAGCGTTTCACACAACACTCTGCAAATACAATCTGAAAAATCGTACACAGCGACCACCTGCTCACACACAACACAAAATAAATCATTCAAATCCCCGCTCTCTCTCACTCACAATTCATTTCATCCTGCAAAAGCACCTTATCCAAAAATAAAACCAATTCAAATAGTTATGACTCGATTTTTCTAAGTTATAATTGAATAAAGTTACTTTCTCTTCAAGGGAAACTTCGACAAAAGTTTTGATAAAACTCCAGCCGGGCTCTTGACTGCCCCCTGCTGGTGGTGATTGGGATTTGACCCTATCGCTGCCGTGGGCAACGAGACAGCAGTTTTAACGATCGTAACTAAATCTATAATAATAATAAAAGTATTTATTGTCACAAGTAGGCTTACATTAGCAGTGCAATGAGGTTACTGTGAAAATCCCCTCGTCGCCACATTCGCTGGAGTTTAATCCGGACACGTGTGAGGTAATGCACTTCGGAAGGTCCAATGAATGCAGCAATTACACAGTAAATGGGAGAACTCTTGTGAGTATTGACAGGCAGAGAGATCTGGGCGTGCATTTCCACCGATCACTGAAAGTGGCAACGCATGTGGACAAGATGGTCAAGAAGGCATACGGCATACGGCCTTCATCGATCGGGGCTTTGAACATGAAAATTGGCAAGTAATGTTGCAGCTGGACAGGACCTTGGTTAGGTCTCATTTGAAATATTGTGCACAATTCTGGTCGCCACACTACCAGAAGGATGTGGCTCCTTCGGAGAGGTGAAATCGGTTTACTAGGATGTTTTGACAGAGTCATCGGACCTGAAACGTCAGCTCTTTTCTCTCCCTACAGATGCTGCCAGACCTGCTGAGATTTGCCAGCATCCGCAGTAATTTACTTTTATTTTTTTACTCGGATGTTGCCTGGTATGGAAGTGATTGGCTGTGAGGAGAGATTAGGTATAACAATAGCTTTATGTCACAAGTACGCTTCAATTAAGTTACTTTGAAAAGCCCCTAGTCGCCACATTCCAGCGCCTGTTCAGGGAGGCCGGTAGGGGAATTGAACCCGCTCTGCTGCCCTTCTTCTGCAGTACAAGCCAGCCATTTAGCCCACTCTGCTAAACCAGCCACTAAACTCACTCTGTTCTCACTGGGATGACGGAGGTTGAGAGGCGACCTGATAGCGGTCGACAAGATTATGAGCGGGATGGACAGATTGGATGGTCAGATGCTCTTTCCTGGGACAGAAGAGACAAATTCTGGGGGACATTGGGTTTAAAGTGTGTGGGGAAAAGTTTCAAACTGGTGTGCGAAGCAAATTGTTTACACAGAGGGTGGTAAATAAATAGAACATGGCGCCTGGTGAGATGGCTGGAGCAGGTACGATAGAGGCATTTAGGGGACATCGAGACAAATATATGAATAGGGTGGGAATGGAAGTATAAGGATTCCATCAGTACATATAGTTTTAGTTTAGGCAGGGACCATGGTCAGCACGGGCTTGGAGGGCCGAAGGGCCTGTTCCTGTGCTGTATTGTTCTTTGATCTATTCCGGCGCCCGTTCGGATGCACTGAGGGAGAATTCAGAATGTTCAAACCCCAGCACGCCTTTCAGAAATAGTGGGAGGAAACCGGAGCACCCGGAGGAAACCCACGCAGACACGGGGAGAACGTGCAGACTCCGCACAGACAGTGACCCAAGCCGGGAATCCAACCCGGGACACTGGCGCTGTAAGACAACAATGCTAACCACTGTGCTACCGTGCCACCCAGAACCTGGTGTTGGAGAATGAAAGCGATTCTCAGCGAGGGAGAGTGGTCAGAGCCGCAGGATCTATTCTGTGGTTTGTCTCTGCTGATCCGTTCCTGATCTCTGACTCCACACCCTGTATTTTGGGGACTTTATTGAAATGTCGATTTGCTGGTGAGAGCGGGAATGTGGGGCGGGTTCAGTGAAATGTTGGAGGAATAATTCCGAGCTGGGGTTTGCCCGAGAAACACAGATAAATATTTATACAGACAAGAAGACAGGTCACATTCACAGGAGTTTCCATAGTGTAGTGGTTATCACGTTCGCCTCACACGCGAAAGGTCCCCAGTTCGATCCTGAGTGGAAACATTATGTTACAAATGTTCATTTTCCCACTCCAGTCACCCCTTCGATGTTCGACCACCATTTTGCTGTCATGGCAACCAACTCGTCAATCCAGATTCAGGAAACACGACGTGTAAAATGAGTCGCCCACAAACCACAAAATAACGTCTGAGAACGAGGGTGGATGTGGTGCAGGTTTCATTCAACCTGAGGAAGGGACTCGAAGGCGGACCTGGTGCAGGAGCTCCGTGAAGAAGATAAATTGAGGCCCAGGCTCTGGGCCTATATCATTTAACCGAGGAGGCAGCAGCGATGGACGGGTGCGAACTTGAGTTTAAACATAACAAAATGACATTAAATCCGAGCGGCGATATAACAGGAAAGCCGTGAGTCGTTTGTCCGGTCAGTATTGCAGCTGTGATTCCCTTTCTCCAGAGTTAGAGAGTTAGCAGCTGGGAGATTATAAAGCATTTTCAGTAAAGTTTGCTGCTGGTAATTATCAGGCAGTTGCAGTTTCTATAAGCGTGGGTCTGCGATCTGAGCTCTTGAGCAATATTATCCTGGGGCAACTCAAACACTCTCACTGCCGTCAGTGATAAGAACAATGATTCCTATCAGGCCCGGCTAGCTCAGTCGGTAGAGCATGAGACTCTTAATCTCAGGGTCGTGGGTTCGAGCCCCACGTTGGGCGAGTGTTTCCATTTTTAACGCTGGTCCACAGCAGTCAGAGTGTTTAATTTGACGCAGGATGAAATCTGGGGACGGTCTGGATGACGGACCAGCTAAGCGGAGACATTAATTGGTGTCTCACTCACACACTGCTTCCCGAGCACGAGGAGTGACTGCAAGTCCCCAATAAATGCCAGCAGCAAACTTTACTGAAAATGCTTTATAATTTCCCAGCTGCTAACTCTCTAACTCTGGAGAAAGGGAATCACAGCTGCAATACTGACCAGACAAACAACTCACAGCTTCCCTGTCATATCGCCGCTCGGATTTAATGTCATTTTGTTATGTTTAAACCAAAGTTCGCACCCGTCCATCGCTGCTGCTGCTGCCTCCTCGGTTAAATGATATAGGCCCAGAGCCTGGGCCTCAATTTATCTTCTTCACGGAGCTCCTGCACCAGGTCCGCCCTCGAGTCCCTTCCTCAGGTTGAACGAAACCTGCACCACATCCACCCTCGCTCTCAGACGTTATTTGTGATTTGTTGGCAGTGAACTCTTGTTACTGTCTCATTTTACACCTCCTATTTCGGGATTCTGGATTGACGATGTGTTTGTCATGACAGCAAAACGGTGGTCAAACATCGAAGGGGTGACTTGAGTGAGAAAATGAACATTTGTAACATAATGTTTCCACCCAGGATCGAACTGGGGACCTTTCGCGTGTGAGGCGAACGTGATAACCACTACACTATGGAAACTCCTGTGAATGTGACCTGTCTTCTTGTCTGTATAAATATTTATCTGTGTTTCACGGGCAAACCCCAGCTCGGAATTATTCCTCCAACATTTCACTGAACCCGCCCCACATTCCCGCTCTCACCAGCAAATCGGGATTTCAATAAAGTCCCCAAAATACAGGGTGTGGAGTCAGAGACGAGGAACGGATGAGCAGAGGCAAACCACAGAATAAATCCTGCGGCTCTAACCACTCTCCCTCGCTGAGAATCGCTTTCATTCTCCAACACCAGGTGACAAATTCAGTCACCATCGTCATAACCATTGTTTGGTTGCCCGCGGCAGCGATAGGGTAAAATCCCAATCACCACCAGCAGGGGGCACTCAGGAACCCGGCTGGAGTTTTATCAAAACTTTTGTCGGAGTTTCCCAGGAAGAGAAAGTATTTTATTCTATTATAACTGAGAAAAATCCAGTTATAAATATTGTTTGAATCGGTTGTATTTTTGGACAAGCTCCATTTGCAGGATGAAATGAATTGTGAGTGAGAAAGCGGGGATTTGATGATTTATTTTGTGTTGTGTGTGAGCAGGTGGTCGCCGTGTACGATTTTTCAGATTGTATTTGCACAGTGTTGTGTGAAACGCTGAGAGATTTTGAGAACAGGAATGTGGATGAAGCGCGGTTGAACGTCAGGGAAATTCAGAGCCGGGGCGGAATCTGTGGACCAGCGTTAAAAATAGAAACACTCGCCCAACGTGAGGCTTGAACCCACGACCCTGAGATTAAGAGTCTCATGCTCTACCGACTGAGCTAGCCAGGCCTGATAGGAATCATTGTTCTTATCACTGACGGCAGTGAGAGTGTTTGAGTTGCCCCAGGATAATATTGCTCAAGAGCTCAGATCGCAGACCAACGCTTATAGAAACTGCAACTGCCCGATAACTACCAGCAGCTAACTTTACTGAAAATGCTTTATAATCTCCCAGCTGCTAACTCTCTAACTCTGGAGAAAGGGAATCACAGCTGCAATACTGACCAGACAAACAACTCACGGCTTCCCTGTCATATCGCCGCTCGGATTGAATGTCATTTTGTTATGTTTAAACTCAAGTTCGCACCAGTCCATCGCTGCTGCAGCTGCCTCCTCGGTTAAATGATGTAGGCCCAGAGCCTGGGCCTCAATTTATCTTCTTCACGGAGCTCCTGCACCAGGTCCGCCTTCGAGTCCCTTCTTCAGGTTGAATGAAACCTGCACCACATCCACCCTCGCTCTCAGACGTTATTTTGTGGTTTGTGGGCGTCTCATTTTACATGTTGTGTTTCCTGAATCTGGATTGACGAGTTGGTTGCCATGACAGCAAAACGGTGGTCGAACATCGAAGGGGTGACTTGAGTGAGAAAATGAACATTTGTAACATAATGTTTCCACCCAGGATCGAACTGGGGACCTTTCGCGTGTGAGGCGAACGTGATAACCACTACACTATGGAAACTCCTGTGAATGTGACCTGTCTTCTTGTCTGTATAAATATAAATCTGTGTTTCACGGGCAAACCCCAGCTCGGAATTATTCCTCCAACATTTCACTGAACCCGCCCCACATTCCCGCTCTCACCAGCAAATCGGGATTTCAATAAAGTCCCCAAAATACAGGGTGTGGAGTCAGAGACGAGGAACGGATCAGCAGAGGCAAACCACAGAATAAATCCTGCGGCTCTAACCACTCTCCCTCGCTGAGAATCGCTTTCATTCTCCAACACCAGGTGACAAATTCAGTCACCATCGTCATAACCATTGTTTGGTTGCCCGTGGCAGCGATAGGGTAAAATCCCAATCACCACCAGCAGGGGGCACTCAGGAACCCGGCTGGAGTTTTATCAAAACTTTTGTCGAAGTTTTCCAGGAAGAGAAAGTATTTTATTCCATTATAACTGAGAAAAATCCAGTTATAAATATTGTTTGAATCGCTTTTATTTTTGGATAAGCTCCATTTGCAGGATGAAATGAATTGTGAGTGAGAAAGCAGGGATTTGAATGATTTATTTTGTGTTGTGTGTGAGCAGGTGGTCGCCGTGTACGATTTTTCAGATTGTATTTGCAGAGTGTTGTGTGAAACGCTGAGAGATTTTGAGAACAGGAATGTGGAGGAAGCGCGGTTGAACGTTAGTGAAATTCAGAGCCGGGGCTGAATGTGTGGACGAGCGTTAAAAATAGGAACACTCGCCCAACGTGGGGCTCGAACCCACGACCCTGAGATTAAGAGTCTCATGCTCTACCGACTGAGCTAGCCGGGCCTGACAGGGATCCTTGTTCTTATCACTGACGGCAGTGAGAGTGTTTGAGTTGCCCCAGGATAATATTGCTCAAGAGCTCAGATCGCAGACCAACGCTTATAGAAACTGCAACTGCCCGATAATTACCAGCAGCTAACTTTACTGAAAATGCTTCATAATCTCCCAGCTGCTAACTCTCTAACTCTGGAGAAAGGGAATCACAGCTGCAATACTGACCAGACAAACGACTCACGGCTTTCCTGTTATATCGCCGCTCGGATTTAATGTCATTTTGTTATGTTTAAACCAAAGTTCGCACCCGTCCATCGCTGCTGCTGCTGCCTCCTCGGTTAAATGATGTAGGCCCAGAGCCTGGGCCTCAATTTATCTTCTTCACGGAGCTCCTGCACCAGGTCCGCCCTCGAGTCCCTTCCTCAGGTTGAACTAAACCTGCACCACATCCACCCTCGCTCTCAGACGTTATTTTGTGGTTTGTGGGCGTCTCATTTTACACGTCGTGTTTCCGGAATCTGGATTGACGAGTTGGTTGCCATGACAGCAAAATGGTGGTCGAACATCGAAGGGGTGACTGGAGTGAGAAAATGAACATTTGTAACATAATGTTTCCACCCAGGATCGAACTGGGGACCTTTCGCGTGTGAGGCTAACGTGATAACCACTACACTATGGAAACTCCTGTGAATGCGACCTGTCTTCTTGTCTTTATAAATATTTATCTGTGTTTCACGGGCAAACTCCAGCTCGGAATTATTCCTCCAACATTTCACTGAACCCGCCCCACATTCCCGCTCTCACCAGCAAATCGACATTTCAATAAAGTCCCCAAAATACAGGGTGTGGAGTCAGAGATGAGGAACGGATCACCAGAGACAAACCACAGAATAAATCCTGCGGCTCTAACCACTCTCCCTCGCTGAGAATCGCTTTCATTCTCCAACACCAGGTTATGGGTGGCACGGTAGCACAGTGGTTAGCATTGTTGTCTTACAGCGCCAGTGTCCCGGGTTGGATTCCCGGCTTGGGTCACTGTCTGTGCGGAGTCTGCACGTTCTCCCCGTGTCTGCGTGGGTTTCCTCCGGGTGCCCCGGTTTCCTCCCACTATTTCTGAAAGGCATGCTGGGGTTTGAACATTCTGAATTCTCCCTCAGTGCATCCGAACGGGCGCCGGAATAGATCGAAGAACAATACAGCACAGGAACAGGCCCTTCGGCCCTCCAAGCCCGTGCTCACCATGGTCCCTGCCTAAACTAAAACCGTCTGCACTGATGGAATCCTTATCCTTCCATTCCCACCCTATTCATATATTTGTCTCGATGTCCCCTAAATGCCTCTATCGTACCTGCTCCAGCCATCTCACCAGGCGCCATGTTCTATTTATTTACCACCCTCTGTGTAAACAATTTGCTTCACACACCAGTTCGAAACTTTTCCCCACACACTTTAAACCCTATGTCCCCCAGTATTTGTCTCTCCTGTCCCAGGAAAGAGCATCTGGCCATCCAATCTGTCCATCCAGCTCATAATCTTGTCGACCGCTATCAGGTCGCCTCTCAACCTCCGTCATCCCAGTGAGAACAGAACGAGTTTAGTGGCTGGTGTAGCAGAGTGGGCTAAATGGCTGACTTGTACTGCAGAACAAGGGCAGCAGCGCAGGTTCAATTCCCCTACCGGCCTCCCCAAACAGGCGCTGGAATGTGGTGACTAGGGGCTTTTCAAAGTAACTTCATTGAAGTCTACTCGTGATATAAAGCTATTATTATACCTAACCTCTCCTCACAGCCAATCACTTCCATACCAGGCAACATCCGAGTAAAAAAATAAAAGTAAATTACTGCGATGGTGGAAAATCTCAGTAGGTCTGGCAGCATCTGTAGGGAGAGAAAAGAGCTAACGTTTCGGGTCCGATGACTCTGTCAAAACATCCTAGTAAACCGATTTCGCCTCTCCGAAGGAGCCACATCCTTCTGGTAGTGTGGCGACCAGAATTGTACACAATATTCCAAATGAGACCTAACCAAGGTCCTGTCCAGCTGCAACATGACTTGCCAATTTTCATGTTCAATGCCCCGATCGATGAAGGCCGTATGGCGTATGCCTTCTTGACCATCTTGTCCACATGCGTTGCCACTTTCAGTGATCGGTGGAAATGCACGCCCAGATCTCTCTGCCTGTCAATACTCACAAGAGTTCTCCCATTTACTGTGTAATTGCTACATGCATTGGACCTTCCGAAGTGCATTACCTCACACGTGTCCGGATTAAACTCCAGCGAATGTGGCGACGAGGGGATTTTCACAGCAACCTCATTGCACTGCTAATGTAAGCCTACTTGTGACAATAAATATTTTTATTATATTTATAGATTCAGTTACGATCGTTAAAACTGCTGTCTCGTTGCCCACGGCAGCGATAGGGTCAAATCCCAATCACCACCAGCAGGGGGCAGTCAAGAGCCCGGCTGGAGTTTTATCAAAACTTTTGTCGACGTTTCCCTTGAAGAGAAAGTAATTTTATTCAATTATAACTGAGAAAAATCGAGTCGTAAATATTTGAATTGGTTTTATTTTTGGATAAGGTCCTTTTGCAGAATGAAATGAATTGTGAGTGAGAGAGAGCGGGGATTTGAATGATTTATTTTGTGTTGTGTGTGAGCAGGTGGTCGCCGTGTACGATTTTTCAGATTGTATTTGCAGAGTGTTGTGTGAAACGCTGAGAGATTTTGAGAACAGGAATGTGGAGGAAGCGCGGTTGAACGTTAGTGAAATTCAGAGCTGGGGCTGAATGTGTGGACGAGCGTTAAAAATAGAAACACTCGCCCAACGTGGGGCTCGAACCCACGACCCTGAGATTAAGAGTCTCATGCTCTACCGACTGAGCTAGCCGGGCCTGACAGGGATCCTTGTTCTTATCACTGACGGCAGTGAGAGTGTTTGAGTTGCCCCAGAATAATATTGCTCAAGAGCTCAGATCGCAGACCCACGCTAATAGAAACTGCAACTGCCCGATAATTACCAGCAGCAAACTTTACTGAAAACGCTTCATAATCTCCCAGCTGCTAACTCTCTAACTCTGGAGAAAGGGAATCACAGCTGCAATACTGACCAGACAAACGACTCACGGCTTCCCTGTCATATCGCCGCTCGGATTTAATGTCATTTTGTTATGTTTAAACTCAAGTTCGCACCAGTCCATCGCTGCTGCTGCTGCTGCCTCCTCGGTTAAATGATGTAGGCCCAGAGCCTGGGCCTCAATTTATCTTCTTCACGGAGCTCCTGCACCAGGTCCGCCTTCAAGTCCCTTCCTCAGGTTGAATGAAACCTGCACCACATCCACCCTCGCTCTCAGACGTTATTTTGTGGTTTGTGGGCGTCTCATTTTACACGTCGTGTTTCCTGAATCTGGATTGACGAGTTGGTTGCCATGACAGCAAAACGGTGGTCGAACATCGAAGGGGTGACTGGAGTGGGAAAATGAACATTTGTAACATAATGTTTCCACCCAGGATCGAACTGGGGACCTTTCGCGTGTGAGGCGAACGTGATAACCACTACACTATGGAAACTCCTGTGAAAGTGACCTGTCTTCTTGTCTGTATAAATATTTATCTGTGATTCACGGGCAAACCCCAGCTCGGAATTATTCCTCCAACATTTCACTGAGCCCGCCCCACATTCCCGCTCTCACCAGCAAATCGACATTTCAATAAAGTCCCCAAAATACAGGGTGTGGAGTCAGAGACGAGGAACGGATCAGCAGAGGCAAACCACAGAATAAATCCTGCGGCTCTAACCACTCTCCCTCGCTGAGAATTGCTTTCATTCTCCAACACCAGGTTATGGGTGGCACGGTAGCACAGTGGTTAGCATTGTTGTCTTACAGCGCCAGTGTCCCGGGTTCGATTCCCGGCTTGGGTCAATGTCTGTGCGGAGTCTGCACGTTCTCCCCGTGTCTGCGTGGGTTTCCTCCGGGTGCTCCGGTTTCCTCCCACTATTTCTGAAAGGCGTGCTGGGGTTTGAACATTCTGAATTCTCCCTCAGTTCACCCGAACGGGCGCCGGAATAGATCAAAGAACAATACAGCACAGGAACAGGCCCTTCGGCCCTCCAAGCCCGTGCTGACCATGGTCCCTGCCTAAACTAAAACTATATGCACTGACGGAGTCCTTATACTTCCATTCCCACCCTATTCATATATTTGTCTCGATGTCCCCTAAATGCCTCTATCATACCTGCTCCAGCCATCTCACCAGGCGCCATGTTCTATTTATTTACCACCCTCTGTGTAAACAATTTGCTTCACACACCAGTTCGAAACTTTTCCCCCTGCACTTTAAACCCTATGTCTCCCAGTATTTTTCTCTCCTGTCCCAGGAAAGAGCATCTGACCATCCACTCTGTCCATCCCGCTCATAACCTTGTTGACCGCTATCAGGTCGCCTCTCAACCTCCGTCATCCCAGTGAGAACAGAGTGAGTTTAGTGGCTGGTTTAGCAGAGTGGGCTAAACGGCTGGCTTGTACTGCAGAACAAGGGCAGCAGCGCAGGTTCAATTCTCCTACCGGCCTCCCTGAACAGGCGCTGGAATGTGGTGACTAGGGGCTTTTCAAAGTAACTTCATTGAAGCCTACTTGTGACATAAAGCTATTATTATACCTAACCTCTCCTCACAGCCAATCACTTCCATACCAGGAAACATCCGAGTAAAAAAATAAAAGTAAATTATTGCGATGCTGGAAAATCTCAGCAGGTCTGGCAGCATCTGTAGGGAGAGAAAAGAGCTGACGTTTCGGGTCCGATGACTCTGTCACAACATCCTAGTAAACCGATTTCGCCTCTCCGAAGGAGCCACATCCTTCTGGTAGTGTGGCGACCAGAATTGTACACAATATTCCAAATGAGACCTAACCAAGATCCTGTACAGCTGCAACATGACATGCCACTTTTTATGTTCAATGCCCCGATCGATGAAGGCCGTATGGCGTATGCCTTCTTGACCATCTTGTCCACATGCGTTGCCACTTTCAGTGATCGGTGGAAATGCACGCCCAGATCTCTCTGCCTGTCAATACTCACAAGAGTTCTCCCATTTACTGTGTAATTCCTACATGCATTGGACCTTCCGAAGTGCATTACCTCACACGTGTCCGGATTAAACTCCAGCGAATGTGGCGACGAGGGGATTTTCATAGTAACCTCATTGCACTGTTAATGTAAGCCTACTTGTGACAATAAATACTTTTATTATTATTATCGATTTAGTTACGATTGTTAAAACTGCTGTCTCGTTGCCCACGGCAGCGATAGGGTCAAATCCCAATCACCACCAGCAGGGGGCAGTCAAGAGCCCGGCTGGAGTTTTATCAAAACTTTTGTCGAAGTTTCCCTTGAAGAGAAAGTAATTTTATTCAATTATAACTGAGAAAAATCGAGTCATAAATATTTGAATTGGTTTTATTTTTGGATAAGGTCCTTTTGCAGAATGAAATGAATTGTGAGTGAGAAAGCGGGGATTTGATAATTTATTTTGTGTTGTGTGTGAGCAGGTGGTCGCCGTGTACGATTTTTCAGATTGTATTTGCAGAGTGTTGTGTGAAACGCTGAGAGATTTTGAGAGCAGGAATGTGGAGGAAGCGCGGTTGAACGTCAGGGAAATTCAGAGCCGGGGCGGAATGTGTGGACGAGCGTTAAAAATAGTAACACTCGCCCAACGTGGGGCTCGAACCCACGACCCTGAGATTAAGAGTCTCATGCTCTACCGACTGAGCTAGCCGGACCTGACAGGAATCCTTGTTCTTATCACTGACGGCAGTGAGAGTGTTTGAGTTGCCCCAGGATTATATCTGACCAGAGTCTGGGTGGCAGTCCAGCAATGCGGAGACATATATTCGTTCATGATGCTGAACTGGTGTTTCCCTCAGACAGTGCATTAGCACTGCTGCCTCACAGCGCCAGGGACCCGGGTTCAATTCCGGCCTCGGGTCACTGTCTGTGCGGAGTCTGCACGTCCTCCCCGTGTGCACGTGGGTTTCCTCCGGGTGCTCCGGTTTCCTCCCACAAGTCCGAAGACGTGCAGGTCAGGGTGGATTGGCCGTGCTAAATTTCCTCTCAGCGTCCAAAAGGTTAGGTGGGGTGACGGGTAGGGGGCTCTTTCAGAGGGTCGGTGCAGGCTCGATGGGCCGAATGGCCTCCTTCACTGTCGGGATTCTATGAGCAAGATCCCACCGGTTCCAAGGAGCTGGGAGCATCCCGCTCTGTTCAGAGGCCATTTAGGGGCCCTCTCCCTATTCTCCGGGAATAGTGGGAAATGCGCTGGATGCAATGTGTGGGGGTTGGGGGCGGGTGAAATCATCCCTTACATTTCTATAGCGCCTTTCACATTACGAGAGGCCTCAGCCCTTCACAGCAGCTCTAACCGACCCTGAGTCACACATCGAGATATCAGGTGACCAAACGTTGGGAGGTCAGGGGTCGGTTTTCAGCAACGCTTTGAAGAAGGAGAGAGAGACTCGGAGAGGTCGGGGGTCGGGGGGTGGGGGGAAGCAATCCCAGAGCCTGCGGCCTAGTAAGCTGGAGGCACGGCAGCGGTTCAAGTTGTTGGATGCTCAATAAGGCCTGAAATCGAGGAGCAAGGAGACCCCCGGAGGGTTGTGAGGCAGGAGGGAGTGACCGCGATAGGGAGCGGTCGAGGCCCGCCAGGGATTTGAAAATGAGGGTGAGAGGTTTTCGAATCGCTTGATCGGCTGGAAAATGCATTGAGACAGCCCAAGGGGTGGAGAAAGACATGGCAATGTTTATCGAATTGTGCTGAATTGCCCCTCACAGGCAATCTTTCGAAGTGAGTTTGTCCGGGCTGGAGACGTAACACTAGAGATGATCACAAACAACAGGAAGATGGCGCTGAACATTTACCAGACACAGGCCTTGCCGTGTCAGGTCCACTGGTCTAACACTGGCTGCAACTGGATGCAGCTTAGATCAGAAAGATACTCCAGACCTTGAAGTTAGTTCAATCAGGTTTATTGAACTCATAGCACAGTTAGCACAGTTCTCTGTGAGTTCGACTCTCTGCTAACTTTAGTGTGGTTACTCTGTCTGACTGAGCCAGACTAGCCCTTAGCCACGTGCTGGAGGTGTGAGACTGTAACAACACCCTTGACTGACTCTCTAGACGTTCATCAGTGGAAGGAGGCGGACTGTGAGCGCCTCGTGTCTTTTATAGTCAGATCCCACCCCTGAGTGTCCTGCCTGCTTATTGGTCATGCCCTGTGTCCATTAGCTGTTTGTCTGTATTGTGGTGATATGCATCACTGTAGATACACAAGGGGTTAATGTAAGTACACGTAGACTAGCTAGCCACTAGAGGGAGCACCAGAGACTTGACGAACAGACACTCAACCAATAGGTCAGTGAGATAGGACACGACCAATGGACATTCACGATACACACAGAGGTGACACTACCACAGGGGGGCATTACACCAACCCATATATAAAGGATACAGCACACATGATCTTCCTCTTTCCAATGGAGACTCTCAGTGAGTACAGACACAGGGTTGGATTCAACATCACACCCACCACGTGGATTGTAGCAGACTGGTTTGTCCGTCTGAGTAGCTGTAGAAGGAGGCGAATCCGAGTAGGAGAATTGTAAATAGTTTAATAAACGTGTTGAAGTTATCTCCACGTCTGAACCTTCCTTTGTCAGAGCTCACATCAAGGAAGCCGCTTCTGCTAGGCCAAGAGCATAACAAGACATGTATATCATTATGTGTGTGTGTGCCTGAATATCATGACAGGCCTGAGGCTTAAAGACGATGAGGTCGCGCTGTTGATCAGGGAGATAAAGACGCTCTCCTATGTGGTCACCTCGAGATCCCTAGATTAACTAAGTGTTAATTACGATTTCCTTTCCTCCACTGCACAATTCAGCAAAACAGTAAGACAGGCTCTGAGCATCAGACCGCACACACGCATCGTGGATCGAAAACGCTCGATCCCATTCCTCCTGCCACTCAAAACCTGCCCCCTCTTATCCTCGACCTCTAACCTCTAACCCCTGCCCCCACCTCCCCACACCCTATCTGATGATGTGTATAAGGCAGGTTTGTACGTAGTGTTACGCACGACCTCCGACCACTGTAAACCCCACCACCTCACCACGCGACCTGGGAGTTGGGAGTTGGTCGTGTTGGGAGATAGACGTATCTGCAGTAGTTCCACGAGAGTGGTTCAGTGTTAGTTGTTCGTTATCAGAGTTATCTTAGCACGCAGTGTGTTTGAAAATAAATTATTTTAACGACATGTTCTGCAGATCATCATTTACTTTGGCCAGTCAACCGAACCCGCATCACAGGTCAGAGGGCGAGGCAGACAGGAGGCCGCAACCACTCCTGACGTGCTGCCGGGGGTAACACCTGGAAGAGGCGGTGGGCCTCGAGAGGTTAGGATGATAGGTGGCACTTAAGGCTGCACCCTTCCCCCCCCCCCCCCTCCAGAAGGCCCGGGGGAAGGTGGAGGGAAGGGCTGAGGGACTCGGGGGATGTGGACTTGGTGTGGTCGGGCTGGGTGATGTTCGATGTCGGTGGGTGGGAGGGGCTGGAAAGTGGCGGGGCAGGGTGGCGGAGGTGCTGGTGGGCGCACCTCCTGGTTGGTAAATTGGGAGGTTGTACGGTGTGCGGCGCTCCTGGGTCACACGGCGGGCGGCCTGCCCTGCCAGCCCAGACTCCTCCACGCCCGGATCTTCCTAAGACACCCTCCTCATCCTGCTCATCAGATGAGGCCTCCACCTGTCTTTTGACGGAGGTGGTGGGGGAGGTGGGGGAGGAGCTGAGTGTGGCTCTCCAAAACAAGCCGATGGACCGAATGGCCTGTTTCTCTGGGGTAAAGTTCAAATGAATCTATTGGTGGTGAAGGCTATTGGAACGGGGGGGGGGGGGGGGGGGGGGGGGGGGGCGGGTGGTGCTGGTGTCACTATCCTGCGACCCAAAACCAGTTCTCTGGGGACACAGGTTCCAATTCCAAGATGGCCGACGGTGACTTTTGAACTCAGTACAAAAAAAAACCTGGTTCGAAGGAGGGAAATCTGCTGTCCTTACTCAGGTCAGGCCTACCTGTGACGCCAGGCCCCACGACCAACGTGTTTGACCCTGAACTGCCCCTTTGAAATGGTCGAGCGAGACACTCGGTTGAAACATAGAAGCATGGAAAACAGAAGCAGGAGGAGGCCAGTCGGCCCTTCGAGCCTGCTCATGGTTGATCGTCGAGTTCAATACCCGAATCGTGCCTTCCTCCCCAGATCCCTTCAGCCCCAAGAGCTGTTTGGAGGGCAACGAGGGATGGGCATCAAATGCTGGTCCTGATGTGTTGGGTAAGCTGGGTCTGCGAGGACTGCGTTTACCGTAGCAGTGAGAGAGACAGGCTTCCAACACTTGGAGAAATGCAACTCGATTTTATTGAACTCTTAACTATTAAACATACTTGAACTGTGGGTTGACACTATGCTGAGTTGACTGGAGACCTGAGGCTAACCTGACCAGACTATCTCACTACCACATGGTGGATGTTCGAGTTGCTGCTCACGGGCTCTGGCTGTCTCAGAGGCTGCATCCCGAGAGAGCGGGAAAACTGGTGCCCTCTGGCTTTCTAGTGGGCGTGTCCTGTCTGGTGATTGGCTGCTGTGTTCTGTGTGTTCATTGGTCATCCTGTGTGCCAATCAATGCCTGTCTGTGCACCATCATATACTTGTGTGTATATTATGACAGATCCTCGTCCAGTGCTGCCCACGGGCCCTGACTGGCAGAACATTTAGATCGCAGTGTAAAGGCCAAGGGGCGACAGTCTCCGTTTCCCGTAATCAGCGATCGGGCGGAGAATCCCATTTTACGGGCGAATCGGGGGGGGGGCGGCGCCGTTTTTCCCAGGCCCTGGAGGGCAACACATGTGTTGGGGGGTTTGGTGGAGGGCGGGGGACGCAGGCGGGCGGGGTGTCATTGGCCTCTCCGAGTCCAGGAAATCTCTGTGGATGGAGGCGATTGTAAACTGCCCAATCTGAAGATGAGATGCCGCCTTGTTATTCGTTGTTGCCATATCTTGGTTGTAATCTCTCCCAGCTCGCACTAATCGCTCTCCCAGCTGTCCCCCCCCCCCCCCCCCCTCCCCCCTCCCCACCCCCCACCCCTCCCGGTATATAATCACTTTTCTCCCTCTCTCTAATTCTAAAGCAGGGTCACGTGGTGCGATCTCGTGGCCTGTCTTACATATCGCTGATCTTCTGCATTTACAGAATAAGTGCAAAGTCAGGGAGCGGAAATTGTGGTTAACACCGAAGAGTTGTTCAAGGGATCTCGAGATGACCGCATAGCAGAGCGTCTTTATCTCCCTGATCAACAGCGCGACCTCATCGTCTTTAGGCCTCAGGCCTCTGGCTGATCAACAATCCGTTCAGCGCTGCCTTCGAGTCGCTCTTCCAGACGTACGCCTTCGTCCGGGATGCAGCGCCCCCGCCTTCCGGGTGCCTCGCGTGACTCGGAGTCATGCGCCTCGCCCTCCTTCCGTTATGTTGGCGAGGATGGGCGCGAGCGGAAGCTGTTGTTGTAAAGCGCCTCGGGCTACACTCTCCGTGTGTGCGTGGGTTTCCTCCGGGTGCTCCAGTTTCCTCCCACAGTCCAAAGATGTGCGGGTTAGGTGGGGTTACGGCGATAGGGTGGTGCGGATGGGGGAGTGGACGTAGGTAGGGTGCTCTTTCACATGGCTGAATCAGACCCGATGGGCCGAGTGGCCTCCTTCTGTACTGCAGGGATCCTACTGTGGGTGACTATGCCCATTCACGCAAACATCAAGTGTACTCACAACAAACCCAATGGTCAGAATTCCCCGTTCCTGTGACTAAGGGCGGGATTCTCCGGCTGTGCCTGGCAGGTGAACGGAGAATCCCGCTCATCAATGGACTTTTCCATTCTCCGCCTCTCGCCTGTGGTTCTGGCAAAGGGCGGGGCGGAGGAATCCCGGCCTAAGTGTTGACGCTGGAGCAGGATTCGGCCGTTTCCACGACAGCAAAATTGGCATCTTGCCTGGACCGATTCACGGACCGTCCAGGGGTTAGAACCGGGGCCACGTGGAACACAATCGATTCCAAGCCGCACACACACACATTACACTCCCCACACACACTCATCCCAGCCGCACACACACACATTACACTCCCCACACACACTCATCCCAGCCACACACACACATTACACTCCCCACACACACTCATCCCAGCCCCACACACACATTACACTCCCCACACACACTCATCCCAGCCACACACACACATTACACTCCCTACACACACTCATCCCAGCCGCACACACACATTACACTCCCCACACACACTCATCCCAGCCGCACACACACATTACACTCCCCACACACACTCATCCCAGCCCCACACACACATTACACTCCCCACACACACTCATCCCAGCCACACACACACATTACACTCCCTACACACACTCATCCCAGCCGCACACACACATTACACTCCCCACACACACTCATCCCAGCCGCACACACACATTACACTCCCCACACACACTCATCCCAGCCGCACACACACATTACACTCCCCACACACACTCATCCCAGCCGCACACACATTACACTCCCCACACACACTCATCCCAGCCGCACACACATTACACTCCCCACACACACTCATCCCAGCCCCACACACACATTACACTCCCCACACACACTCATCCCAGCCCCACACACACATTACACTCCCCACACACACTCATCCCAGCCGCATACACACATTACACTCCCCACACACACTCATCCCAGCCTCACACACACATTACACTCCCCACACACACTCATCCCAGCCGCACACACACATTACACTCCCCACACACACTCATCCCAGCCGCACACACACATTACACTCCCCACACACACTCATCCCAGCCACGCACACACATTACACTCCCCACACACACTCATCCCAGCCCCACACACATTACACTCCCCACACACACTCATCCCAGCCGCACACACACATTACACTCTCCACACACACTCATCCCAGCCGCACACACACATTACACTCCTCACACACACTCATCCCAGCCCTACACACACATTACACTCCCCACACACACTCATCCCAGCCCCACACACACATTACACTCCTCACACACACTCATCCCAGCCCCACACACACATTACACTCCCCACACACACTCATCCCAGCCGCACACACACATTACACTCCCCACACACACTCATCCCAGCCGCACACACACATTACACTCCCCACACACACTCAGCCCAGCCCCACACACACATTACACACCCCACACACACTCATCCCAGCCGCACACACACATTACACTCCCCACACACACTCATCCCAGTCCCACACACACATTACACTCCCCACACACACTCATCCCAGCCCCACACACACATTACACTCCCCACACACACTCATCCCAGCCGCACACACACATTACACTCCCCACACACACTCATCCCAGCCCCACACACACATCACACTCCGCACACACACTCATCCCAGCCGCACACACACATTACACTCCCCACACACACTCATCCCAGCCCCACACACACATTACACTCCCCACACACACTCATCCCAGCCGCACACACACATTACACTCCCCACACACACTCATCCCAGCCGCGCTCACACATTACACTCCCCACACACACTCATCCCAGCCGCACACACACATTACACTCCCCACACACACTCATCCCAGCCGCACACACACATTACACTCCCCACACACACTCATCCCAGCCACACACACATTACACTCCCCACACACACTCATCCCAGCCCCACACACACATTACACTCCCCACACACACTCATCCCAGCCACACACACACATTACACTCCCCACACACACTCAACCCAGCCCCACACACACATTACACTCCCCACACACACTCATCCCAGCCGCACACACACATTACACTCCCCACACACACTCATCCCAGCCCCACACAAACATTACACTCCCCACACACACTCATCCCAGCCTCACACACACATTACACTCCCCACACACACTCATCCCAGCCGCAGACACACATTACACTCCCCACACACACTCATCCCAGCCTCACACACACATTACACTCCCCACACACACTCATCCCAGCCGCACACACACATTACACTCCCCACACACACTCATCCCAGCCGCACACACACATTACACTCCTCACACACACTCATCCCAGCCCCACACACACATTACACTCCCCACACACACTCATCCCAGCCGCACACACACATTACACTCCCCACACACACTCATCCCAGCCGCACACACACATTACACTCCCCACACACACTCATCCCAGCCGCACACACACATTACACTCCCCACACACACTCATCCCAGCCGCACACACACATTACACTCCCCACACACACTCATCCCAGCCGCACACACACATTACACTCCCCACACACACTCATCCCAGCCGCACACACACATTACACTCCCCACACACACTCACCCCAGCCCCACACACACTCATCCCAGACAAGAAGATGCCAGCGGGGAGAGGGAGATGTGCCATCAATTGCACGAGAGACGAGTTGCTATACAAAAGTTAGGCTTTAATACACTAGAACTTAGCCCTGCGGTTGTCTACAATAAAATGGACGACCGCCGGGCGTTTGACTATTTATACCTCGGCAAGGAGGCGTGGTTAACTCAGCCTCTCGACCAATCGGTCGAGAGGCACATGACCGACCAGGGCCAATGGTAAGCTGGTGTTCTGCCCCAATGGCAGACAGGTATGCAAATCATATCACCACAGAGCGGCTCCAAGGTTCACGGACCCGAGATTGAGACCCTCCTGGATGCGGTGGAGGAGAGGCGGATCGCCCTGTGCCCTGGGGTGGATGGCAGCTACCCGGGCGCAGGTGGCAGAGACGGTCAGCGCCACCAGAAACACCGTCCGGACCGGCCAGCGGTGTCGGAAGAAATTGCAGGAAATGCTCCGGGCTGCCAGGGTAAGTAGGCAGCGCTGTACCCCTGGCAGTAACCCGCGTCCCACATACCTGGAGGGTGGACGAGTTCCCCACCCCCCACCACATGCCGGCACCCATACCAGCCGGGTGCCCTGCTCACAGAGGCCACAGAATACCCACCCCCCGGGCAACAGACTGCCTAACACCGTGTTCCCCCCCCCCCCCCCCCCCCCCCCCCCCCAGGAGAGGGCCGCTCAAAGTCACCAGGCCCCTCACCGCGGAAGAGCAGAAGGGTCAGCGGGCCGGAGGACTGGTCCTACACCGTGGCAGAGATCGCCATCCAGGCACAGACCCAGAGGAAGGTGGCACAAACTCAGAGGGAGGTGGCACAGACCCAGAGGGAGGTGGCACAGACCCAGAGGGAGGTGGCACAGACCCAGAGGGAGGTGGCACAGACCCAGAGGGAGGTGGCACAGACCCAGAGGGAGGTGGCACAGACCCAGAGGGAGGTGGCACAGACCCAGAGGGAGGTGGCACAGACCCAGAGGGAGGTGGCACAGACTCAGAGG
>NC_052174.1:11282019-11311933 GCF_902713615.1 Scyliorhinus canicula
GTCAGAAGGAATGTAACTTTCTGCTAAAATGCCTCCTCTTTACATCCATAAAAACCCCTTATCGGTCAAGGACAGCATCTGTTATCCTGTCACTTATTTTTGGTTAACTACCGATAGCCAAATGGCTAATTGGATGTATTATCATGAATCCATCTTTTAATGGTCGTAGGGTCTGTGTTAATGACAGGTGTCCGAATATATATTGGCAAAGGGGGACTCGCATAGAGGCCTGTCTTTTTTTAGTGTTGTCATATTCTTTAGACACCAAAACAGACACTTTTGTGAGGGCGTTATTCTAAGTGTCAAGAGGGATAGTTTGGCGTTATGTATCTGTTTTTCTGAAGGATTGTCTGTCCTTATGTTTTGAATACTTATCGGTGTAGGGAGTTATTGTCAAAGAATTTATAGTTTGTCAAAAGAACAGCCTTTATTTGCCTGACTTAATGAGTCTTTGGAACCAGCTTCGAGTTTTCCCCATCAGGTGGTAACCTCTACCTGACCTTTAGCTGAAGTGGTTTTAGTCCACATTGAATTAGAATGCAGTTTGTATTAATGCCTTAACAGTGCAGAAGGAGGCCATTCGGCCCATCGAGTCTGCACCGGCTCTTGGAAAGAGCACCCTACCCAAGGTCAACACCTCCACCCTATCCCCATAACCCAGTAACCCCCACCCAACACTAAGGGCAATTTTTGGACACTAAGGGGCAATTTATCACGGCCAATCCACCCTAACCTGCACATCTTTGGACTGTGGGAGGAAACCGGAGCACCCGGAGGAAACCCACGCACACACGGGGAAGAACGTGCAGACTCCGCACAGACAGTGACCAAGCCGGGAATCGAACCTGGGACCCTTGGAGCTGTGAAGCAATCGTGCTAGCCGCTATGCTACCGTGCTGCCCCATTTTAAACCGAATTCTGTGGCGAACGTGACATCCATCACAGTCGGAGACGGCGAATTGACGATTGACCGTTTGTTCATTTTAAGTCTGAGGTAGATCGATTTTTGTTCGGCAAATATATATTTAAATAACTTTAATATATTTCCAATTTAGCTTGGCTAATCCACCTACCCGGCCACATCTTTGGGTCGTGGGGGCGAAACCCACGCAGAGGCGGGGAGAATGTGCAAACTCCACACGGACAGTGACCCAGAGCCGGGATCGAACCTGGGACCTCGGCGCCGTGAGGCAGCAGGGCTAACCACTGCGCCACCCCGCCACCCCCCTTGAGCAAATATATCAAGGGATATGGGCAAAGACAGGGCCTCACAGCAGCCATGATCTCACTGAATGGTGCAACAGGCCCGAGGGGCTGAATGGCCTCCTCCTGTTCCTATGTTCCTCTGCTAAAACAACAATATGTTTGATTTACGATTAGAATACAAACAATAGTAGTGGTGTGACCATTATAATTGATAATACACAAATAGATAAGCAAGTGAAACGAAAGAATGGTGACTTTTTTGAAAGGCGATGGCCCTTTATATGTCTGTCGGAACGATCAACTTGAGGAGTTGCTGGTCAAGGCCTCCGGGAACGTCGATCATGTCGGGACTTGCGTCAGGACCAGGAGCAGAAACGGGATCCAGACGGAGTGATGTCCTCCGCAGAGTCGGAATGGTCCTGGAAGGTTCAAACGGAGAGGGAGTGAAAAGTTGCTGGCTGGCTGCAGAGATCACAGAATTTACAGTGCAGAAGGAGGCCATTCGGCCCATCGAGTCTGCACCGGCCCTGACAAAGAGCACCCGACTCAAGCCCATGTCTCTACCCAATCCCCGTAACCCCAGTCACCCCCATTTAACCTTTTTGAACATTGAGAAACCCTCAATCACGACGCAGGAGAGAAGATAGATGATTCAAAGGCTTCAATCGTCTGAGAACTGAACAGCAGCTGAGAAGTGTGCTCACCACATGCTGCCGAGTGAGCCTCATCCTATATACCGTTTCCTGGGGGCGGAGCCAGAGGCGGAGTCCCCAGGGTTCCAAGCCCGGTCTTAAAGGGCCAACGTATTAAAGGTAAGGTACCGTTACAGCAGCTACTGATAACATTCATCACAAACATTAAGGGCAATTTAGCATGGACAACCCACCTAACCCGCACATCTTTGGACTGTGGGAGGAAACCGGAGCACCCGGAGGAAACCCACGCAGACACGGGGAGGACGTGCAGACTCCGCACAGACAGTGACCCAGCCGGGAATCGAACCTGGGACCCTGGAGCTGTGAAGCAACTGTGCTAACCACTGTGCTGCCCCAATGAAGGACACAGGAAATGGGAACAGGTCGGGGGTGGGGGGGGGGGGGGGCACTCAATCCCTCTGACCTGCCCCGCCGGTCAATGGCATCATGGCGTCAGCCAATGGCACCAAAAACACGTCAATGGACAGCAATCACTTAAAACATCGTTCTGAGTCACGCAAAGGGGCGCGTGCTTACCCTTCCGGGCTAATCATGCAGAGGCTTGGGCTGGTAACGTGAGTTTAAATCCCCTTATGGCAGCGGGGCACGGTGGGGGGGGGGGGGGGGGGGGGGGTGGAGGGGCAGCAGGGGGAGGGGGGAACTCCATGAATAGAGATTGTGGATTGCTGTTAAAAAGAAACAACCTTGGTCATTAAAACCCAAACAAAACGCGGCTGCTGGGGATCTGGAATGGAAACGGAAAATGCCAGGGGGAAACCTCATCAGGTCCGGAAGCACGTGTGGAGAGGGGTTCTGATTGAACGCTTCGCCTCCGTGCGACTCTTCCCCAGGGCTAAAGAGAGGGGGGGGGGAAATACGATGGATTTTACTGTTTGACAGGGTGTGGAGCTAAATGGAAAGTTAGCGATAGGCGGGAGCGACGTGAGATTTGACAAGTCATGGAAGAACTAGACAAAGGGAGAATGAATGGAATTGTTAAAGACTAAAGGAGGTACTGATAGCGGCATAACAATCGAAGATTGTGTTCGTGACATTGGAACTATCGGTTTCACTTTAGGGAGGGAAATCTGCCGTCCTTACCCGGGCTGGCCTACATGTGACTCCAAGCCAACAGCCAATGGGGTTGACTCTTAGCTGCCCCTCTCAAATGGCTCGAGCAACCCACTCGGCTGCATCGCAGCGCTAGAGTGAGTGCAGCTACACGGGGACTACAGCGGCTCACGAAGGTGGCACACCACCATCTTCTCGAGGGGCGATTGGGATTGGCCGACAAACGCGGGTTGAGCCCATACCCCACGGAAGAAATTGAAGTTGGTCGAAATTGTGGTTGGCGGCCACGAGGGACGTTTGAAAGGGTGTGTTGAAGAGGTTCCGGGAAGGGATTCCAGAGTTTTGGGCCCAGTTCGCTGGAGGAATGCCAACGATGGCGGTGCGTTGGAAATGGGGGACGCTCGTGAGGCCAGGATCGGAGGAGCTTCGAGATCCCGCAGATTTGTAGGGGTGCCGGGGGTTGCCGAGAGAGGAGCAAGTGATGCCCTACTCTGTATTCCTTCCCACGTGCCCCTGACTTGGCAGCTCTCACAAAGCCTCAGGATGTAGGCCCCTGTCGCCGCCGCGCGAGGCTGGCTGCTCGATTTCGGCCATGGCTCAGCGGTTAACGCTCGCCGGCATTTCCGAGGCGGAATGTCGTGTGTTCAAGCCCTCCCTCTGGGATTTGGGGATATAACCGTGGCCAACAATCCTGGTGCAGTATTGAGGGAGTGCTGCACTCCCAGCAGCGCTGTTTCTCAGGCCTTAAATTGAGGCCTAGTTTGCCATAATTGGATCTCGTCCTGCCCTGTGAAAGAAGATCCGGTGGAAACACCTTGGAGCACCGGAAACAATATTTACCCTTCAACTAACATCAGAAAAATGAAAAAAAAAACAGGACATTATCACATTGCCGTGTGGGTATAGTTACTGTGGGAAAATGAGTTGCCGTTTTCCTCACATTACAACACTGACAATATATGAAATAAAAATCGCTTATTGTCACGAGTAGGCTTCAATGAAGTTACTGTGAAAAGCCCCTAGTCGCCACATTCCGGCGCCTGTCCGGGGAGGCTGGTTCAGGAATCGAACCGTGCTGCTGGCCTGCCTTGGTCTGCTTTCAAAGCCAGCGATTTAGCCGAGTGAGCTAAACCAGCCCCTGGCTGGTTTATATATCCGAAAAGTGTCTCATTGGCCTTAAGGCACCTGAGCTTTTGAAAGGCGCTGTACAAACGCGAGTCTGGGTGGGAGAGGCTGCATTCTGTCGCGATGCCGCTTTAAGAGACCACGCCCCAGTGGGCAAGCAGCCAGGCTTGCAGACCATGCGACCAGCGGGCATTGCCCAGAGGGGCTTCCGGTTTGGCTGGCCGCGCGCAGTGTGAAGGAATTGCAGCCGCACTTTGCGGTTAACAATAGCTGTCAAACCCTTATAGTAATGAAATGAAAATGGCTTATTGTCACGAGTAGGCTTCAATGAAGTTACTGTGAAAAGCCCCCTAGTCGCCACATTCCGGCGCCTGTCCGGGGAGGCTGGTGCGGGTCTGCCTGAGAGCTCCTGCAGATAAACTGACTCCTGGGCGAGATGGAGGGGGTTGAGAAAGTCGGCCCACGCAGTTAGAAAAAGTGCATTCGTACCTGAGTTCACAGTCAGCGTCAAACGAGCGCAATAGGCCGGGCGTCCTCCGCCTCGGATAATACAGGTGTAGATCCCAGAATCTTCCGTCTGCGCCTGACTGATGGTCAGAGTGGTGTTCCCGGTTTGATTCCAGGTAAAAGGGATCGCAGTTCGGCCCCTAAATCTTCTGTCCTGTAATTCCACCCTCTTTGCCGTTAAGTTTTGTGCGTGCACGACTGTGGGGTACGCATCAAGTCCCCACTGCCACGTTACTTCCAGTTCACTGTACTTTGCTGGGTCACTGAACGAACATGGCAAGGACACAGTCTCATCCTTTTTGGCTTCCACATTGGCTACGTTTTTCTGGCACATGATGTCGCCTGGGGAAAGGGGAGAAAATCTCAGTTCCTGAACCGACCCAATCACCCGGTAGCCGCCCCCTCTGTGTGTGTATCGCTCTCTCCACATCTAGCTGTCTCTCTCCACCGCTTACTCGCTCTCTCTCTCGGTGGCCGGGGTGCCAAAGGGGCGGCTCAGAGGCCTGGGCACATCTGGAGGAGCAGTCCAGTACATCCCCAGAGCTCCTCAGCGAACCTCGCGGGGCTCCCTGTGCGCTACAGAGCCTGGCAATGCAAAGGGAAGGGGGGGGGGGGGCGATGATCTGCCCAGTGAAACGCGAGGCTTGAGGCCGCAGCACCGATACCTACACGATGGGAGGCGCTCAGCCCTGTGCGTTCCCGCGACACAGCACTTATGGACTGAGAAGGCCAGAGCATCGGAGAGTTAAGGTGGCGAGGTGCTCGCAGAAATCCTCCCAATTATTAGATGCTCAGTCAGAAAGTGTTCTGTGATATAACCAGGGTAATGGTGTACACAGAACAAACATTCACAGTGCAGAAGGAGACCATTCAGCCCATCGAGTCTGCACCGGCCCTTGGAAAGAGCACCCCACGCCTCCCCCCTATCCCCATAACCCATAACCCCACCTAATCTTTTGGACACTCCGGGACAATTTACCTAATCCACCTAAACTGCACACCTTTGAACTGTGGGAGGAAACCGGAGCATCCGGAGGAAACCCACGCACACAGGGGGAGGACGCGCAAACTCCGCACAGACAGTCACCCGAGGCCGAACTTGAACCTAGGACCCTGGAACTGTGAGGCAGCAGTGCTAATCACTGTGCCGTCATGCCACCCTATAGTTGTTTAACTATAAACTTAAACTTTATTAACAAATATATGGAAAGGTAACTAACAAACTCTAATACAGAGTAAAGCTCCCTCAGCACTGTCCCCATCAAACACTGCCAGGGCAGGTACAGCACAGGGTTAGATACAGAGTAAAGCTCCCTCTACACAGTCCCCATCAAACACTCCCAGGACAGGTACAGCACGGGGTTAGATACAGAGTAAAGCTCCCTCTACACTGTCCCCATCAAACACTCCCAGGGCAGGTACAGCACGGGGTTAGATACAGAGTAAAGCTCCCTCTACACTGTCCCCATCAAACACTCCCAGGACAGGTACAGCACGGGGTTAGATACGGAGTAAAGCTCCCTCTACACTGTCCCCATCAAACACTCCCAGGACAGGTACAGCACGGGGTTAGATACAGAGCAAAGCTCCCTCTACACTGTCCCCATCAAACACTCCCAGGACAGGTACAGCACGGGGTTAGATACAGAGTAAAGCTCCCTCTACACTATCCCCATCAAACATTCCCAGGACAGGTACAGCATGGGGTTAGATACAGAGTAAAGCTCCCTCTACACTGTCCCCATCAAACACTCCCAGGACAGGTACAGCACGGGGTTAGATACAGAGTAAAGCTCCCTCTACTGTCTCCATCAAACACTCCCAGGACAGGTACAGCACGGGGTTAGATACAGAGTAAAGCTCCCTCTACACTGTCCCCATCAAACACTCCCAGGACAGGCACAGCACGGGGTTAGATACAGAGTAAAGCTCCCTCTACTGTCTCCATCAAACACTCCCAGGACAGGTACAGCACGGGGTTAGATACAGAGTAAAGCTCCCTCTACTGTCTCCATCAAACACTCCCAGGACAGGTACAGCACGGGGTTAGATACAGAGTAAAGCTCCCTCTACACTGTCCCCATCAAACACTCCCAGGACAGGCACAGCACGGGTTAGATACAGAGTAAAGCTCCCTCTACTGTCTCCATCAAACACTCCCAGGACAGGTACAGCACGGGGTTAGATACAGAGTAAAGCTCCCTCTACACTGCCCCCATCAAACACTCCCAGGACAGGTACAGCACGGGGTTAGATACAGAGTAAAGATCCCTCTACACTGTTCCCATCAAACACTCCCAGGACAGGTACAGCACGGGGTTAGATACAGAGTAAAGCTCCCTCTACACTGTCCCCATCAAACACTCCCAGGACAGGTACAGCACGGGGTTAGATACAGAGTAAAGCTCCCTCTACACTGTCTCCATCAAACACTCCCAGGACAGGTACAGCACGGGGTTAGATACAGAGTAAAGCACCCTCTACACTGTCCCCATCAAACACTCCCAGGACAGGTACAGCACGGGGTTAGATACAGAGTAAAGCTCCCTCTACACTGTCCTCATCAAACACTCCCAGGACAGGTACAGCACGGGGTTAGATACAGAGTAAAGCTCCCTCAGCACTGTCCCCATCAAACACTCCCAGGACAGGTACAGCACGGGGTTAGATACAGAGTAAAGCTCCCTCTACACTGTCCCCATCAAACACTCCCAGGACAGTTACAGCACGGGGTTAGATACAGAGTAAAGCTCTCTCTACACTGTCCCCATCAAACACTCCCAGGACAGGGACAGCACGGGGTTAGATACAGAGTAAAGCTCCCTCTACACTGTCCCCATCAAACACTCCCAGGACAGGTACAGCACGGGGTTAGATACAGAGTAAAGCTCCCTCTACACTGTCCCCATCAAACACTCCCAGGACAGGTACAGCACGGGGTTAGATACAGAGTAAAGCTCCCTCTACACTGTCCCCATCAAACACTCCCAGGACAGGTACAGCACGGGGTTAGATACAGAGTAAAGCTCCCTCTACACTGTCCCCATCAAACACTCCCAGGACAGGTACAGCATGGGGTTAGATACAGAGTAAAGCTCCCTCTACACTGTCCCCATCAAACACTCCCAGGACAGGTACAGCACGGGGTTAGATACAGAGTAAAGCTCCCTCTATACTGTCCCCATCAAACACTCCCAGGACAGGGACAGCACGGGGTTAGATACAGAGTAAAGCTCCCTCTAGGCTGTCCCCATCAAACACTCCCAGGACAGGTACAGCACGGGGTTAGATACAGAGTAAAGCTCCCTCTACACTGTCCCCATCAAACACTCCCAGGACAGGTCCAGCACGGGGTTAGATACAGAGTAAAGCTCCCTCTACACTGTCCCCATCAAACATTCCCAGGACAGGTACAGCACGGGGTTAGATACAGAGTAAAGCTCCCTGTACACTGTCCTCATCAAACACTCCCAGGACAGGTACAGCACGGGGTTAGATACAGAGTAAAGCTCCCTCTGCACTGTCCCCATCAAACACTCCCAGGACAGGTACAGCACGGGGTTAGATACAGAGTAAAGCTCCCTCTACACTGTCCCCATCAAACACTCCCAGGACAGGCACAGCACGGGGTTAGATACAGAGTAAAGCTCCCTCTACACTGTCCCCATCAAACACCCCCAGGACAGGTACAGCACGGGGTTAGATACAGAGTAAAGCTCCCTCTACACTGTCCCCATCAAACACTCCCAGGACAGATACAGCACGGGGTTAGATACAGAGTAAAGCTCCCTCTACACTGTCCCCATCAAACACTCCCAGGACAGGTACAGCACGGGGTTAGATACAGAGTAAAGCTCCCTCTACACTGTTCCCATCAAACACTCCCAGGACAGATACAGCACGGGGTTAGATACAGAGTCGTGTCGTACTTGCGTGTGCGAGCTGGAGCATCACGACCAGAGGAAGAATCAGTCTGAAATACATGGCCGCCGTCACTTTAATCACTGCAGCCAGGCCTGGAGGCAGAAACAGTTTGGCCAGCATATAGACTCAAATCTCCTGAGACACTTCTGTAACCGCATGAGTCACCACACACTCTGCAACAGGATGCTCAGGGCCTCACAATCGGTCTCTCACTAGTTCAGAAGTGCCGCGTGCGCGCTACGGAGGAGAGATAGAAGCTTTCAATGACGACCGAGCTTCCGCCCCCCCCCCCCCCCCCCCCGTCCTCCTGCGGGATCTTCCTGTGCCGCCCAAGTTAATGTCCGTCTCGCCGCACTCGGCTGAAAATTCCATCGGATTCTATCGGGAGATCCGGGTCGGAGAGACTTCGACAGAAGAGGAAGTGGAACCGCCCCCGGAAAACGCGGGAGAGTTTGGGATCGCCCACTCCGGAGCCTCAGGAAAATCAGGATGGTCTCCGCTGAGGCTCCGAGGAGGGGGGGGGGGGGGGCTGGGGGCGTCCCGAATCCCATTCCTGAACCGTGGAAATGTAGAGCGTGGCAGGGAGCTCGCTGGATTCCATTTGGATCCAGGTATCGGCCGCCATTTTGAGCCGCAGAAAATCCGCCTGCAGCCCGCCCCCCCCCCCGCCTCCCCTACAATGCCAATCCTGCCCCCCCCCCACCCCCTCCCCGCCCAGCTGACAGAGAATGGCATTCTCCCCCCCCCCCCCCCCCCGCCACAGGAATATCGGGCTATACCTCACCCAGCTCGCGTGAGGGTGACCCGACCCCTCCCTCTGAGCACCCCCCCCCCCCCCCCACACACACACACACACATATCAGCAACAATGTTCTGTGTACTGACTAATTGGATGTGCGGTCTGGAGCTGTGACTCGGAGCAGAGCGTTGTAATGGAATGCTCTCGAGCCAGAGGAGGGTGATGGCCTGGTGATCAGAGCCCGCTTGGGGGTGGGGGGCGCACCGATGGGAGCCACCCCTCCCCCCCCCCCCCCCCCACAGGGCGGGGTTGTGGTAGGGTCCCTGCTTTTCCCGCCTGAGTTGACACATGGTCAAAAAACTGGGAACGATCCACCCGGGACCTGAGATGGAAAGAATCGAGGGCAAATCTTCATAAAACGCTGACTCAGCTTCAGCCCGTCCATTCTGAGCAGTTGTGGTCAGTGCCGATCAGAGTTCGCACACTGTGCCTTCAGCCAAGGGGGCCCCAGGGTCAGAAATTCTCTCCCCCTATCTCTGTTCCTGCCTGTGTGTCTCCTCTCTCTGTGTTTCTGCACCTCTCTCTCTATGTGTTTCTCTCTCCTTCCCTCTCTGTCTCTATTTTTATCTCTCTCCTTTCTCTCTCTGTCTCCCTCTCCCTGTCTATCTCTCCATCTCTCTCTCTGTCTCTCTCTCTGTCTCTCTCTCTCTCCATCTCTCTCTCTGTCTCTCTCTCTCTCTGTCTGCCTCTCTCTGTCTGTCTCTCTCCGTCTACTGCTCTCTCTCTCTCTCCGTCTCTCCCTCCCTCTTTCCCTGCTGCTCTCTCTCTCCGTGTGGTGATATGATCTGCATACTCGTCTGCCAGTGGGCCAGAACGTCGGCTTACCATTGGCCCTGGTCGGTCATGTGCCTCTCGACCGATTGGCCGAAGAGGCTGAGTTAACCACGCCTCTATTAACGAGGTATAAATGGTCAGACGCCTGACGATCGTCCCTTTCCATTGTAGACAATCGCAGAGCTGTGTTCTAGTCAATTAAAGCCTGACTTTGGTAAAGCACTCGCCTCGCGTACAATTGATGGTACATCACTCCGTCTCTCTCTCTCTCTGTCTGTCTGTCTGTCTCTCTCCCTCTACTGCTTTCTCTCTGTCTCTCCCTCCCTCTCTCTCTGCCGCTCTCTCTCTGTCTCTCCCTCTCTGTCTCTATCTTTACCTCTTCCTTTCTCTATCTCTCTCTCTATCTCCGTCTCTCTCTCTCTCTCTCTCTGTCTGTCTCTCTGACTCTCCCTCCCTTTCTCACTGTCTCGTTCTCTCTCTCCCTGCCCTCTCTTTCTCACCTCCGCTTCCTCTCCCCCTGTCTTTCCCTCTCGATATCTCCATTCCCCTTGCTCTCCCTCTTCCCCCTGTCTCTCTCCCCCCTCTCTCGCTCTCCCCATTTCTCTGTCTACCAGCCTCCCTCTTCTGTCTGTCTCTCTCTGTCGTCTGTCTCACTCCTTCTGTCCCCCTCTTTGAGTTGCTCTCTCTCCCCCCCCCCTCTCTCTCTGTGTCTCGCTTTCTCCGCCTCACTCTCTCTCTCTCTCTGAATCTCCCTCCATTTCTCCCTCCCTCTCTCTGTCTCCTTTTTGAACGCAATCCTTAAAGCTGACCTCTATAACCAACCTTTCGGCCACCTGTCGAACCATCTCCTTTACTTTTTCTTTGTCACGCTCCAGTGCAGCACCTAGGGGCGGCCCATGAAGTTAAAGGGCGCTATATAAATGCACCTTCTTGTTGTCGACATTCCAGAAGAGGCGGGTTGGTGGGGCGAGGTCACAGGTTAATCATAACCTCAACGATCGGCGGCCTCCTGCTCCGACATTCTCCTGGGACAATCCCGAGCTTGGCATGGGGCGCTACGCAAATGCAAGTTGTTTGCCCCCCCCCTTACCACCAACTCCCCCCCCCCCACCCCCCACCCCCCCCAACCTGGCTGGAGTAACGACCCCGAACTCTATAATAACTTGGGCCATAGCGACAGCCCTCAGAATGAGGAACGACCCTCCAGGTTAACGCCCCCCCCCTCCCCTCTCCCGAACCGAAGCTGAGGGGACAATCACGAGGGTCGGGGGGGGGGGGGGACGAGGACCCGTTTGGCCGAGGAATACTCACAGGTCCGCCAGCGCCGACGCGGGGCGATCCAACCTCGAGCGAGCGGGCGGAGGCGGTAAAAGGCGCACCCTCGAGACGGGAGCGAACGACAGCGATCAGGGCTTCAGGCGACCGGAGTGCTCAGCGCCAGCGATGCCTCAGCGATGAGGAACGGCCGCCACAGACCTCGGTGATAGTCAGCCGGCGTGACGAGAGGAAGCGTCGCGCGAGTGAGTCATTCTTTTCGACAGGAGGGAAATCTGACCAGCTGCCTCGTAGCTTGAGCAAATCTGGAAGTCGTTTGGCCATCGTCATCAGTTCAGATCGTTCGGATTCAATTGGGAACTTCCTGTTTACACCCTGCCGGGAAAGCACTAAATTGTTCAGAGCAACGGCGGCCGTGCGATTGCTGAGGGGCAGGGGGGCAATCTGCCCACTGCGCTACCCCCACCCTCGGGGTCCGAGCCTCTTGTGGAACGTGATCACAGATCTGCTTCCCCACAGCCACGGGCCTTCCCTCTCAAAGGGCCTTCCGTTCAGCGCAGCAGAGTTATTTCGATTGGGGCCGCCTGATTCCCCGTCAGGCGGTACATTCAGCGCTCCCCCTCAGAGCTCTCATCCAGCGCGCTCGGTGCCGCCGCCGCTGGACCATCGCCGCCTCGGTGGCTTTCCGGGATTCCGATTTCAACGCTAAAACGTGTCAATGGCAAGTTCCCCGGGGTTGCCCCCCCCACCCCGCCCCCGCCAATAGCAATCCACCTCTGTGTTGGGCTGAGGAACCACTCTTTTCACAGAATCGCAGAGTAATACAGTGCAGGAGAGGCCCTTCGGCCCATCGAGTCTGCACCGACGCGTGAAGAACGCCTGACCTGCCTAATCCCATTGGCCAGCACTTGGCCAATAGCCATGAATGTCGCGACGCACCAAGCGCTCATCCAGGTACTTTCTAAAGGATGTGAGGCAACCCGTCTCTACCCCCCTCCCAGGCAGCGCGTTCCAGACCCTCACCACCCTCTGGGGAAAACAACTTTTCCTTAAATCCCCCAAAATCTCCCTCCCCTCACCTTGAACTTATGCCCCCCTCGTAACTGACCCTTCAGCTAAGGGGAACTGCTGCTCCCTATCCACCCTGTCCGTGCCCCTCATAATCTTGTCCGTCTCGATCAGGCCACCCCTCAGTCTCTGCTCCAGAGAAAACAACCCAAGCCTGTCCGACCTCTCTTCATAACTGAAATGTTCCATCCCAGGCAACATCCAGGTGAATCCCCTCTGCACCCCCTCCAGTCCAATCACATCCTTCCTATAATGTGGCGACGAGAACTACACCCAGTGCTCCAGCTGTGACCTCACCAAAGTTCTATACAACTCCCAACATGACCTCCCTGCTTTTGTAATCTGTGCCGTGATTGATAAAGGCGAGTGTCCCATTTGCCTTTTTCACCCACCCCATTAGCCTGTCCTTCTGCCTTCAGAGATCTCTGGACAAACACTCCCAAGGTCCCTTTGTTCCTCAGAACTTCCCAGTGTCAGGCCTTTCATTGAATACTCCCTGGTCACATTACTCCTTCCAAAGTGGATCGCCTCACACTTTTCAGGCTGAAATTCCATCTGCCACTGTTCTGCCCATTTGACCATCCCGTCTCTATCGCCCTGCAACCCAAGACACTCGACCTCACTATTAACCACCCGGCCAATCTTTGTGTCATCCGCAGACTTACTGATCCTAACCCCTGTGATGAATGTAGGAACTTCAGATATGTTGTATGACAAGTGTTTGGTGCAGTAAGGGTTAAAAGTCTGGGTTGGAGTATGCTTGACCGCTGAAGTCACGTTTTTAAACGAACCTTGGTTTGAAAGACAACACAGGTTTTAGGAGCCTGAGGTGCAATTAACCATCGTTAAAAAGCTTGGGCTGATGGCATTTTGTTTTGATCAAGGGGATTCCCTGGGGAGTTCTTTAGCTTTCAGCTTGGTCAGGTGATATCATTGCTGAGCGGAGCTTCTTGAGGAAGCATTTTCAGTTCAGTTCTGACCTGGCTGCAGGTGCGCACAGTCAAACAGTTCTGCTCTCACTGTAAGCGATCAACGGTGTTTCAAGCAGTGCAGACTTGTCTGAGGACATTGAGGGCCCACTACCGAGACACCCCACACAAGATCCAGCCTGGCGTCGGAGTGCTACACCGTTGACACTACTGGGAGCATTATGAAAGTCGGAACAGAGGAAGGTAGTAACAGGGGGAGACCATTTGGCCCTCCAAGCCTGCTCCGACATACAATACAAACCCGGCTGACCTGGTTGCGGTCCCAGCTCCACTTTCACAGCAACCGGGCAGAGTCAACATGGTTTTGTGAAAGGGAAATAGAATTTGACCAATTTCTTCTTTGAAGAAATAACTTTATTTCTGTTGACTTGATTCAGTTGTGGGATGTGGGTGTGGCTGGGAAGGCCATCACTGATGACCTATCCGTAATTGCCTGACAGAAAGGCTTGCTCAGCCATTTCAGAGGGCCTTTAAGAGTCAGCTACATGACTGCGGGCCTGGAGTCACATATAGGCCAGACCAGGTAAGGATGGCAGATTTCCTTCCCTGAAGGTCATTGAGCAAATGGGCCATGCTGTGGATAAAGGGGAAATGTCGAATACCCAGTACTTAGATCGCCAGGAGGCGTTTGATAAAGTTCCACGTCAATGTTTCCTGTGGAATATAAAAACTTGTGGTGAGGGGGTAAATGTAGTGGCCTGGATAGAAAAATGGGTGATACCTTGATTAACAAGGGGGTGAAAGGTTATCGTGGGGTGAAAGGTTGTGTCGGGGGGGCGGGTCGGCGGGATTGTGGGGTTGAGGTTACAATTAGATTAGCCGTGATTATATTGAATGGGAGAGCAGGATCGAGGGGCCGAGTGGCCTCCACTTCGCTCCCGATCCGGATGTTTGCGCAGCCCGCCATCAGGTTTTCCTGATCAGTAATCATTTTGAGGGAGCGCTCCACTGGGGAGTTCCCCCCTGGTGCCCCAGTGCCAATCCTTATCCCTCAATCGAACAGCTGATTGATGTTTGCGGGATCGTGCTGTGCGCAAATTGGCAGCTGCGTCTCCTACTTTACAAACAGTGACCGCCCTTCGAGGGGAACCTCGACCAGAATGGAGTGTGCGGCCTGAGTGAAAGGCTTGGCCCTGGGAGCCCCGGCCTAGATTTTACGCTGAAGCCTGTGGGAGTTGGGAGCTGTGCCCAAAACGTTCTGGCGCCAAAGGGGGGGATCTCTTCGCGTCGGAGAGAGCTGAGGCCACTCGGAATCAGCGGGGGCTTAGCAATATTCGAGGAAGTCACCAAACTTTGAACGCGGTTTTGCCTCTTGCTTCAGGGATGCGCGTTTCCCAGGCACAGTAACATCATTGCCGTGTTAACATAAGCCTACATGTGACACTATTAAAATTTATTGACACCTCGCTGACTAAAATCGGTAAACATTCAGCAGCAGGAACTACAAAGTCATCGTCATGGTGGCATAGGAAAGGGTTGCGCAAGCGTTATGCGTGGGAAAATAAAAATGTTGTTATGAGGTCAAATGTTAAGTTTCACTCTAGTTCAGTTCCATATTTGAACATGTTTTCAGTGATTGAAGTTGGATTTGAATCAGATCCCCAGGGAAGGTTCCCTTGACAACACCCTCCCAAACACCCTTTCCTTCCTGCCTAAAAGGTCAAGGGGCAGCAGACACATGGGCAACGCCATGACCACCAGCACAACCTGGTCACACACCACCCCGACTTGGAAATATATCGGCCGTTCCTTCATAGAACAGTACAGCACAGAACAGGCCCTTCGGCCCTCGATGTTGTGCCGAGCAATGATCACCCTACTCAACCCCACGTATCCACCCTATACCCGTAACCCAACAACCACCCCCCCCCCCTTAACCTTACCTTTAAGGACACTACGGGCAATTTATCATGGCCAATCCACCTAACCCGCACATCTTTGGACTGTGGGAGGAAACCGGAGCACCCGGAGGAAACCCACGCACACACGGGGGGAGGACGTGCAGACTCTGCACAGACAGTGACCCAGCCGGGAACCGAAACCGGGACCCTGGAGCTGTGAAGCATTTATGCTAACCACCATGCTACCGTGCTGCCCCTTCAGCTGTGGCTGGGTCAACATCCCCGGAACTGCATCCCTAACAGCACAGTGGGTGTGCCTACACCACACGGGACTGCAGCGGGTTCAAGATGGCGGCTCACCCACCACCCCTCTGGAGGGGCAATTAGGGATGGGCAACAAATGCTGGGGCCCAGCCGGCGACGCCCACACCCCGTTCACCAATTTGAAAATATGAGGGCGGGATGTACCCGGATGGGAACAGTCTCCCGTGGCGCGCGATCGGGCGGGTGTTTCCCAGCTCTCGGAGCGCCGAGAGACACCACGCTGTTGAACGGCCATTTGGGTAGGCCAGGGGCCTTAGCGGGGAACGCACAGCCGAGGCCGGACTTCGTCCCACTTACCGCACTGAGGAGATCTGCTCATTGGAACTCCTCAGTACATTTAAAAATGGCGTCCCCACCTCTTCACCACCCCCCCACCCCCGACGTGACCCCTGAACCCCAACGCACCTATAAGGGGGTCCTCGTCACCTCCCCCCCCCCCACACACTACACATCAGGCACCCCCCATCCCTGATCTACGTCGCGCAAAATATGCCAGCGTGCCACCATGGCTGTGCCAGCCTGGCACTCAGGGGGCACTGTCAGGCGGGCATTGCCAGGGTCCTCAGGCGGCACCAGCAGTCCCAGGGTGCCACCTTGCCCACAGAGCAACCCCCCCCCGGGAGTCTCCAATCCCCTGGGAGAACGTGATTAGATCTGAGGAACAGCCAGATTCGCTGCCCCACTCTAACGTGCAGCCCTGCCAGAAAGCGATCCTGCCCACAATGGGCGGGATCCACAATGCAGCGCCTGGCGAGATTGCGGTAGATCCCGCGTAGCCTAGCGAGCAGGGTGGATCCCAGAAGGTGGATCTCCCAGCATCGCCCTGCCGCACGCAGGGCGCAACGCAGCCGGCAGATATGGTGCTCAGTGTTTCTCCCCTTGGATTGCCGTCCATTCCCCCAAACATTCCCTCCATTGGTCTGCCCACCTCGGCAGTGTGAACAATTCTAGTCAACAGCAGGGGTATTCTCTAACGTCACCAATCCTTCCTCAGCACTTCTCCTGTAATGATGGATTAGCTTGGGGATTGATACAGGGCTATGGGGAGAGAGTGGGGCAGTGGGATTAGTTTGGGGATTGATACAGGGCTATGGGGAGCGAGTGGGGCAGTGGGATTAGCTTGGGGATTGATACAGGGCTATGGGGAGAGAGCGGGGCAGTGGATTAGTTTGGGGATTGATACAGGGCTATGGGGAGAGAGCAGGGCAGTGGGATTAGTTTGGGGATTGATACAGGGCTATGGGGAGCGAGCGGGGCAGTGGGATTAGTTTGGGGATTGATACAGGGCTATGGGGAGAGAGCGGGGCAGTGGGATTAGTTTGGGGATTGATACAGGGCTATGGGGAGAGAGTGGGGCAGTGAGATTAGTTTGGGGATTGATACAGGGCTATGGGGAGAGAGTGGGGCAGTGGGATTAGTTTGGGGATTGATACAGGGCTATGGGGAGAGAGTGGGGCAGTGTGATTAGTTTGGGATTGATACAGGGCTATGGGGAGAGAGTGGGGCAGTGGGATTAGTTTGGGGATTGATACAGGGCTATGGGGAGAGTGTGGGGCAGTGGGATTAGTTTGGGATTGATACAGGGCCATGGGGAGAGAGTGGGGCAGTGGGATTAGTTTGGGATTGATACAGGGCTATGGGGAGAGAGTGGGTCAGTGGGATTAGTTTGGGGATGGATACAGAGCTATGGGGAGAGAGCGGGGCAGTGTGATTAGTTTGGGATTGATACAGAGCTATGGGGAGAGAGTGCGGCAGTGGGATTAGTTTGGGGATTGATACAGGGCTATGGGGAGAGAGTGGGGCAGTGGGATTAGTTTGGGGATTGATACAGGGCTATGGGGAGAGAGTGGGGCAGTGGGATTAGTTTGGGTATTGATACAGGGCTATGGGGAGAGAGTGGGGCAGTGGGATTAGTTTGGGGATTGATACAGGGCTATGGGGAGAGAGCGGGGCAGTGGGATTAGTTTGGGGATTGATACAGGGCTATGGGGAGAGAGCGGGGCAGTGGGATTAGTTTGGGGATTGATACAGGGCTATGGGGAGAGATTGGGGCAGTGGGATTAGTGTGGGGATTGATACAGGGCTATGAGGAGAGAGCGGGGCAGTGGGATTAGTTTGGGGATTGATACAGGGCTATGGGGAGAGAGTGGGGCAGTGGGATTAGTTTGGGGATTGATACAGGGCTATGGGGAGAGAGTGGGGCAGTGGGATTAGTTTGGGGATTGATACAGGGCTATGGGGAGAGATTGGGGCAGTGGGATTAGTTTGGGGATTGATACAGGGCTATGGTGAGAGAGTGGGGCAGTGGGATTAGTTTCGGGATTGATACAGAGCTATGGGGAGAGAGTGTGGCAGTGGGATTAGTTTGGGATTGATACAGGGCTACGGGGAGAGAGTGGGGCAGGGGGATTCGTTTGGGATTGATACAGGGCTATGGGGAGAGAGCGGGGCAGTGGCATTAGTTTGGGGATTGATACAGGGCTATGGGGAGCGAGCGGGACAGTGGGATTAGTTTGGGATTGATACAGGACTATGGGGAGCGAGCGGGACAGTGGGATTAGTTTGGGATTGATACAGGGCTATGGGGAGCGAGCGGGGCAGTGGGATTAGTTTGGGATTGATACAGTGCTATGAGGAGAGAGTGGGGCAGTGGGATTAGTTTGGGGCTTGATACAGGGCTATGGGGAGCGAGCGGGACAGTGGGATTAGTTTGGGATTGATACAGGGCCATGGGGAGAGAGTGGGACAGTGGGATTAGTTTGGGGATTGATACAGGGCTATGGGGAGCGAGTGGGGCAGTGGGATTAGTTTGGGGATTGATACAGGGCTATGAGGAGAGAGTGGGGCAGTGGGATTAGTTTGGGGATTGATACAGGGCTATGGGGAGCGAGCGGGACAGTGGGATTAGTTTGGGATTGATACAGGGCCATGGGGAGAGAGTGGGGCAGTGGGATTAGTTTGGGATTGATACAGGGCTATGGGGAGAGAGTGGGGCAGTGGGATTAGTTTGGGGATTGATACAGGGCTATGAGGAGAGAGTGGGGCAGTGGGATTAGTTTGGGGATTGATACAGGGCTATGGTGAGTGGGGCAGTGGGATTAGTTAGGGGATTGATACAGGGCTATGGGGAGAGAGCGGGGCAGTGGGATTAGTTTGGGGATTGATACAGGGCTATGGGGAGAGAGTGGGCCAGTGGGATTAGTTTGGGATTGATACAGGGCTATGGGGAGAGAGTGGGGCAGTGGGATTAGTTTGGGATTGATACAGGGCTATGGGGAGAGAGTGGGGCAGTGGGATTAGTTTGGGGATTGATACAGGGCTATGAGGAGAGAGAGGGGTGGTGTGATTAGTTTGGGGATTGATATAGGGCTATGGGAAGAGAGTGGGGCAGTGGGATTAGTTTGGGATTGATACAGGTCTATGGGGAGAGAGTGGGGCAGTGGGATTAGTTTGGGATTGATTCAGGGCTATGGGGAGAGAGTGGGGCAGTGGGATTAGTTTGGGATTGATACAGGCTATGGGGAGAGAGTGGGGCAGTGAGATTAGTTTGGGGATTGATACAGGGCCATGGGGAGAGAGTGGGGCAGTGGGATTAGTTTGGGATTGATACAGGGCTATGGGGAGAGAGTGGGGCAGTGGGATTAGTTTGGGGATTGATACAGGGCTATGAGGAGAGAGTGGGGCAGTGAGATTAGTTTGGGATTGATACAGGGCTATGGGGAGAGAGTGGGTCAGTGCGGTTAGTTTGGGGATGGATACAGAGCTATGGGGAGAGAGCGGGGCAGTGGGATTAGTTTGGGATTGATACAGGGCTATGGGGAGAGAGCGGGGCAGTGGGATTAGTTTGCGGATTGATACAGGGCTATGGGGAGAGAGTGGGTCAGTGGGATTAGTCTGGGGATTGATACAGGGCTGTGGGAGAGAGCGGGGCAGTGGGATTAGTTTGGGGATTGATACAGGGCTATGGGGAGAGAGTGGGGCAGTGGGATTAGTTTGGGGATTGATACAGGGCTATGGGGAGCGAGTGGGGCAGTGGGATTAGTTTGGGGATTGATACAGGGCTATGGGGAGAGAGTGCGGCAGTGGGATTAGTTTGGGGATTGATACAGGGCTATGGGGAGAGAGCGGGGCAGTGAGAAGAGTGAAAGTAAACATTTGACAACAAAAATTTTTATTTTCCCCTGACGTAACCCTTGTGCAATACAGGCCATTGTCACCACAGCGATGTCTTTCCAGTTCTTGCTGCTGAATGTTTACTGATTTAGTGAGCACTTCTGGGAAATGCTCGATTCTGAAGCAAAACGCAAAACCGTTTTCAAAGCCAGCCTCGAATATTGTTGAGGGCCTGCTGATTCCGAGTGGCCTCAGCTCTATTCGACGCGAAGAACTTGCTCGTTGGCCCCAGAATATTTTGGGCACGGCTCCCAACTCCCACAGGCTTGAGCAGAAAATCTAGGCCCAGGCTCCCAGTGCCCAGTCCGAGTGAATGCCTTTCACTCAGGCAGCCCGTTTCATTGTCGTCAAGGGTCCTCTCGAAGAGCACGCACCGTTTGCGCAGTCGAAAAACGCAGCTGTGAATTTGTGCACAGCAAGATCCCGCAAACATCGATCGATTAATCGCCAGATAGTCTGTTTCCCCGATTGAGGGGTAAGGATGGGCACTGGGACACCAGGGAGATCTCCTCCCGGCTCTTCCTCGACGTTAGATCGTGGGGTCCTCCCTGCCCACCTACGCGGACAGGCCCGGTGTCAGTTCGATGGCTCGGCTGGCCAGTGCAGCGCTCCCTCAAAATGTTCGCGGCAGAACTGATCAGGAAAACCTGACGACGGGCTGAGCAAACCTACGAATTAGGAGCAGGCGCCGGCCACTCGGCCCCTCGATCCTGCAATCCCATTCGGTAACAACCTTTCACCCCCTCGTTAATCGAGGATCTATCCAGCCCTGCCTTAAAAACATTCCGAGATTCGGCTTCCGCCGCCTTTTGAGGAAGAGCGTTCCAGAGACTTTCCGCCCTCTGAGAGAAAATATTTCTCCCCCATCTCCGTCTTAAAGGGGCCACCCCCTCACTCTCTCTCCCGCCGTTGGTTCATCCTCCAAGCACATTGCCCACTCCAGGGCCTACTGGAGGGCGAATAAACTCTTTGTTGCCCCGTCGGATTGGCTGCCACTGAAATCGCCCTTCCTCCTTCCTTCCTCTCTCCCCCCACCCCCACCCCCAACCCCCAACCACCCTCAGCCATCACCAACATTTTTCCAATGTAGAGGAAATAGAGAAAAACGCCTTGGGGCCATGGTGTTCCTCCAGTGACTCGCTCCCTAGAATCAATCTTCAATTGGCAGAGACAGCGGGGCTATCTTGAGAAGTTGGTTGGTTGACTGCCCAGCCTCAGTATGGAATTTGTGCGCCCCCCCCCCCCCCACTCACCTCCCCGCTCCGCCCCCCCTCACAAAATCTCCCAAAGCCATCGGCCATTTGAAGAATGAACCGCAGTAAGAACCCCGTAGTTTCTTCAGGAAACTAGGCCCAAACTTCATGAAACATCCGTTAGGCCTCAAGCGGAGAGTTCTCTGGAGAGGAAATAATTTGTGGGACTGGCCACGGGGTGGGAGTTTGCACTACCTCCTCGTGTCGGCATGGGTCTCACCCACCGCAAACCAAAAAGAGGTGCATTATGGGTGGATTGGCTTCGCTAAACTGCCCCTTTGTGCCCAAAAGGATAGGTGGCGTTACTGGGTTACGGGAGGCGTGGGCTTCGGTCGAGTGCTCTCTCCGAGGGTCGGTGCAGACTCGATGGGCCGAATGGCCTCCTTCTGCACTGTAAATTCTATGTAAATATCAGCTGACGTTGACTCATATTGGAAGGGAAGGTGATGTGGTGATGCAAAGCTGGTGTTGCAAATATTAAGCAAACCTCGTGTTTATGTCTACTTAAACACGTGGGGTTTTTGACTCAATCTCATCAGTTTCCTGACATTGAGTTATTTATAGAAAGCTATACAACATGATTGACAACCCGGTTCAAGTCCATTAAAATGAAAGTTAGGATTGTTGAAACAGTGTGTGTGTGGGACCCGTACCCCAGTGAGAGTCAGTGTGTGTGGGACCCGTACCCCAGTGAGAGTCAGTGTGTGTGGATCCCGTACCCCAGTGAGAGTCAGTGTGTGTGGGACCCGTACCCCAGTGAGAGTCAGTGTGTGTGGGACCCGTACCCCAGTGAGAGTCAGTGTGTGTGGGACCCGTACCCCAGTGAGAGTCAGTGTGTGTGGGACCCGTACCCCAGTGAGAGTGTGTGTGGGACCCGTACCCCAGTGAGAGTCAGTGTGTGTGGGACCCGTACCCCAGTGACAGTCAGTGTGTGTGGGACCCGTACCCCAGTGACAGTCAGTGTGTGTGGGACCCTTACCCCAGTGAGAGTCAGTGTGTGTGGGACCCGTACCCAGTGAGAGTCAGTGTGTGTGGGACCCGTACCCCAGTGAGAGTCAGTGTGTGTGGGACCCCTACCCCAGTGAGAGTCAGTGTGTGTGAGACCCGTACCCCAGTGAGAGTCAGTGTGTGTGGGACCCGTACCCCAGTGAGAGTCAGTGTGTGGGACCCGTACCCCAGTGAGAGTCAGTGTGTGTGGGACCCGTACCCCAGTGAGAGTCAGTGTGTGTGGGACCCGTACCCCAGTGAGAGTCAGTGTGTGGGACCCGTACCCCAGTGAGAGTCAGTGTGTGTGGGACCCGTACCCCAGTGAGAGTCAGTGTGTGTGGGACCCGTACCCCAGTGAGAGTCAGTGTGTGTGGGACCCGTACCCCAGTGAGAGTCAGTGTGTGTGGGACCCGTACCCCAGTGAGAGTCAGTGTGTGTGGGACCCGTACCCCAGTGAGAGTCAGTGTATGTGGGACCCGTACCCCAGTGAGAGTCAGTGTGTGTGGGACCCTTACCCCAGTGAGAGTCAGTGTGTGTGGGACCCGTACCCTAGTGAGAGTCAGTGTGTGTGGGGCCCGTACCCCAGTGAGAGTCAGTGTGTGTGGGACCCGTACCCCAGTGAGAGTCAGTGTGTATGGGACCCCTACCCCAGTGAGAGTCAGTGTGTGTGGGACCCGTACCCCAGTGAGAGTCAGTGTGTGTGGGACCCGTACCCCAGTGTGAGTCAGTGTGTGTGGGACCCGTACCCCAGTGAGAGTCAGTGTGTGTGGGACCCGTACCCCAGTGAGAGTCAGTGTGTGTGGGACCCGTACCCCAGTGAGAGTCAGTGTGTGTGGGACCCGTACCCCAGTGAGAGTCAGTGTGTGTGGGACCCGTACCCCAGTGAGAGTCAGTGTGTGTGGGACCCGTACCCCAGTGAGAGTCAGTGTGTGTGGGACCCGTACCCCAGTGAGAGTCAGTGTGTGTGGGACCCGTACCCCAGTGAGAGTCAGTGTGTGTGGGACCCATACCCCAGTGAGAGTCAGTGTGTGTGGGACCCGTACCCCAGTGAGAGTCAGTGTGTGTGGGACCCGTACCCCAGTGAGAGTCAGTGTGTGTGGGACCCGTACCCCAGTGAGAGTCAGTGTGTGTGGGACCCGTACCCCAGTGAGAGTCAGTGTGTGTGGGACCCGTACCCCAGTGAGAGTCAGTGTGTGTGGGACCCCAGTGAGAGTCAGTGTGTGTGGGACCCCAGTGAGAGTCAGTGTGTGTGGGACCCGTACCCCAGTGAGAGTCAGTGTGTGTGGGACCCGTACCCCAGTGAGAGTCAGTGTGTGTGGGACCCGTACCCCAGTGAGAGTCAGTGTGTGTGGGACCCGTACCCCAGTGGGAGTCAGTGTGTGTGGGACCCGTACCCCAGTGAGAGTCAGTGTGTGTGGGACCCGTACCCCAGTGAGAGTCAGTGTGTGTGGGACCCGTACCCCAGTGAGAGTCAGTGTGTGTGGGACCCGTACCCCAGTGAGAGTCAGTGTGTGTGGGACCCGTACCCCAGTGAGAGTCAGTGTGTGTGGGACCCGTACCCCAGTGAGAGTCAGTGTGTGTGGGACCCGTACCCCAGTGAGAGTCAGTGTGTGTGGGACCCGTACCCCAGTGGGAGTCAGTGTGTGTGGGACCCGTACCCCAGTGAGAGTCAGTGTGTGTGGGACCCGTACCCCAGTGAGAGTCAGTGTGTGTGGGACCCGTACCCCAGTGAGAGTCAGTGTGTGTGGGACCCGTACCCCAGTGAGAGTCAGTGTGTGGGACCCGTACCCCAGTGAGAGTCAGTGTGTGTGGGACCCCAGTGAGAGTCAGTGTGTGTGGGACCCTACCCCAGTGAGAGTCAGTGTGTGTGGGACCCCTACCCCAGTGAGAGTCAGTGTGTGTGGGACCCCAGTGAGAGTCAGTGTGTGTGGGACCCCAGTGAGAGTCAGTGTGTGTGGGACCCGTACCCCAGAGAGAGTCAGTGTGTGTGGGACCCGTACCCCAGTGAGAGTCAGTGTGTGTGGGACCCGTATCCCAGTGAGAGTCAGTGTGTGTGGGACCCGTACCCCAGTGAGAGTCAGTGTGTGGGACCCGTACCCCAGTGAGAGTCAGTGTGTGTGGGACCCGTACCCCAGTGAGAGTCAGTCTGTGGGACCCGTACCCCAGTGAGAGTTAGTGTGTGCGGGACCCGTACCACAGTGAGAGTCAGTGTGTGTGGGACCCGTACCCCAGTGAGAGTCAGTCTGTGGGACCCGTACCCCAGTGAGAGTCAGTGTGTGTGGGACCCGTACCCCAGTGAGAGTCAGTCTGTGGGACCCGTACCCCAGTGAGAGTCAGTGTGTGTGGGACCCGTACCCCAGTGAGAGTCAGTGTGTGTGGGACCCCAGTGAGAGTCAGTGTGTGTGGGACCCGTACCCCAGTGAGAGTCAGTCTGTGGGACCCGTACCCCAGTGAGAGTCAGTGTGTGTGGGACCCGTACCCCAGTGAGAGTCAGTGTGTGTGGGACCCCAGTGAGAGTCAGTGTGTGTGGGACCCATACCCCAGTGAGAGTCAGTGTGTGTGGGACCCGTACCCCAGTGGGAGTCAGTGTGTGTGGGACCCGTACCCCAGTGAGAGTCAGTGTGTGTGGGACCCGTACCCCAGTGAGAGTCAGTGTGTGTGGGACCCCAGTGAGAGTCAGTGTGTGTGGGACCCCAGTGAGAGTCAGTATGTGTGGGATCCGTACCCCAGTGAGAGTCAGTGTGTGTGGGACCCCAGTGAGAGTCAGTGTGTGTGGGACCCGTACCCCAGTGAGAGTCAGTGTGTGTGGGACCCGTACCCCAGTGAGAGTCAGTGTGTGTGGGACCCGTACCCCAGTGAGAGTCAGTGTGTGTGGGACCCGTACCCCAGTGAGAGTCAGTGTGTGTGGGACCCCAGTGAGAGTCAGTGTGTGTGGGACCCGTACCCCAGTGAGAGTCAGTGTGTGTGGGACCCGTACCCCAGTGAGAGTCAGTGTGTGGAACTGTATTCCAATGAGAGTTAAACACACTTAAAGCACCCTGTGTCAGACATTCTATAATAATCTTTATTGTCACAAGTAGGCATTCATTAACATTGCATTGAAGTTACTGTGAAAAGCCCCTAGTCTCCACATCCCGGCGCCTCTTCGGGTACACAGAGGGAGAATTCATTATGTCCAAATTTCCTGACAGCACGTCTTTCGTGACTTGCGGGAGGAAACCGGAGCACCCGGAGGAGGAAACCCACGCAGATACGGGGGAGAACGTACAGACTCCGCGCAGACAGTGACCCAAGCCGGGAATCGAACCTGGGACCCTGGTGCTGTGAAGCAACGATGCCAACCACTGTGATACCGTGCTGCCCTTACTTCCCACTTGAAGATATAGTGTCAGGGATGTAGGCAGGGAGAGAATGTTAGGCTACAGCTCAGGTTTCCCAGCCTCTGACCTGCCCTGGTAGCCACAGTATTAATGTGGCTGGGTCCAGTTCAGTTTCTGATCAATGGTAACCCCCAGGATGTTGATACAGTAGTGGGGGATTCAGCGATGGTAATGGGCGATGGTTATACCCTCCTTTATTACGATACTATAAAACACCTTAAAGAACCTTGGGTCTACCTGACGAACTTTGACAACCCCTGGAACACTTTTGAAAGTGTAGAAAATGCAGCCGCACAGTAAGCTGATAGCAACGTGATAATTATCAGACAATTTGATTTAGTGATGGAGGTGATAAATATCGGCCAGGGTCTACTTCAAGATTTTTTTGCCACAAAAACATTTATCCTGGGAAAGTAGACGGGGCTCCAGTTTTGCATCTCTATCTGAAGGCTGGCACCTCCGTCTACGCCACCGGGAGTGTCAGCCCAGATGTCCGCGTCCCAGTCTCTGGAGAGAGACTTCAACCCACAGACCCGCTCACAGTGAGGCGAGGGTGCTACCTATCGTGATACCAGAGCAGTCACGGCGACGATGAAAATGGCGCAGTGTCAACCTTGAAGTGAGGATTTGGTTTATTTAAATGTCAAGCTGTTTGTGCACAACGCGTTACGTAGGGAATAACTGAGGGACAGAACGTAGAACATAGAACATAGAACAATACAGCGCAGTACAGGCCCTTCGGCCCTCGATGTTGCACTGACCTGTGAAACCCCTCTACAGCCCATCTACACTATTCCCTTATCGTCCATATGTCTATCCAATGACCATTTAAATGCCCTTAGTGTTGGCAAATCCACTACTGTTGCAGGCAGGGCATTCCACGCCCTTACTACTCTCTGAGTAAAGAACCTAACTCTGACATCTGTCCTATATCTATCTCCCCTCAATTTAAAGCTATGTCCCCTCGTGCTAGACATCACCATCCGAGGAAAAAGACTCTCATTGTCCACCCTATCTAACCCTCTGATCATCTTGTATGCCTCAATTAAGTCACCTCTTAACTTTCTTCTCTCTAACGAAAACAGCCTCAAGTCCCTCAGCCTTTCCTCGTAATATCTTCCCTCCATACCAGGCAACATCCTGGTAAATCTCCTCTGCACCCTTTCCAATGCTTCCACATCCTTCCTATAATGCGGCGACCAGAATTGCACGCAATTACTCCAAATGCGGCCGTACCAGAGTTTTGTACAGCTGCAACATGACCTCATGGCTCCGAAACTCAATTCCTCTACCAATAAAAGCTAACACACCGTACGCCTTCTTAACAACCCTCTCAACCTGGGTGGCAACTTTCAGGGATCTATGTACGTGGACACCGAGATCTCTCTGCTCGTCCACACTACCGAGAATCTTCCCATTAGCCCAGTACTCCTGCCTTCCTGTCAGTGGGATTAATACACAAGGGCCAGGTTTCCTGGTTAAGCTGGTGGTTCTTTCAATGTACTACCAAGCGGATGAAACCTCCATAAGATCCATTTGTATTTTGCTTCTGTATAAACTTATATCTTACAGATAAATTTCATTCACTGTCTTAGCCTGAAATATATGGTCTGTATAAACAGGAATGATCCAAATTAGGTGAGGGTGGGGTGTTCCCAATTTTCTGTCTCTTCCCCCCCCCCCCCCAAACTGCACCCCTCCCTTCCATCCTCATCTCTGTCTGCAACATGGCAGGCGCTGATGGCCCCCTCCTCCCCCATGTGGATGGGTAAGCAGGCAGCGACGCAGGAATGGAGACCCAATGAAAAACCAGGAGGGAAGGGGCTAACAGTGTGCTGGCCTTTACATCTGGGGCCTTGGATACAAATGAAGTCATCTTCAGTTATGCAAAGACTCAAGTACTGAGAGGGCAGCATGGTAGCATGGTGGTTAGCATAAATGCTTCACAGCTCCAGGGTCCCAGGTTCGATTCCCGGCTGGGTCACTGTCTGTGCGGAGTCTGCACGTCCTCCCCGTGTGTGCGTGGGTTTCCTCCGGGTGCCCCGGTTTCCTCCCACAGTCCAAAGATGTGCGGGTTAGGTGGATTGGCCGCGCTAAATTGCCCGTAGTGTCCTAATAAAGTAAGGTTAAGGGGGGGCGGGTTGTTGGGTTACGGGTATAGGGTGGATACGTGGGTTTGAGTAGGGTGATCATGGCTCGGCACAACATCGAGGGCCGAAGGGCCTGTTCTGTGCTGTACTGTTCTATGTTCTAAGTTAAACCTGGAGTTACTATGAACAGATCTGGGCATCTCCACTCTGGGATGGATATATTGTCCCCGGATGGATTTTCCAGAATTTACCCAAATTAGTGCTAACGTTCATTAGCAGAGGGATTGAATTTAAGAGCCGTGAGGTGATGATGCAGCTGTACAAATCCTTGGTAAGGCCACATTTGGAATACTGTGTGCAGTTCTGGTCACCTCAATTTTAGGAAGGATGTGGAAATTTGGAAAAGGTGCAAAGGAGATTTACCAGGATGTTGCCTGGAATGGAGAGTAGGTCTTACGAAGAAAGGTTGAGGGTGTTAGGCCTTTTCTCATTAGAACGGAGAAGGATGAGGGGCGACTTGATAGAGGTTTATAAGATGATTAGGGGAATAGATAGAGTTGACAGTCAGAGACTTTTTCCCTGGGTGGAACAAACCATTACAAGGGGACATAGATTTGAGGTAAATGGTGGAAGATATAGAGAGGATGTCAGAGGTAGGTTCTTTACCCAGAGAGTAGTGGGGGCATGGAATGCACTGCCTGTGGAAGTAGTTGAGTCGGAAACGTTAGGGACCTTCAAGCGGCTATTGGATAGGTACATGGATTAGGGTAGAATGAAATGAAATGAAAATGAAAGGAATGAAAACTGCTTATTGTCACGAGTAGGCTTCGATGTGTCTGTGTACCTGTGTGTGTGTGTGGGTTTGAGTGTGTGTGTGGGTGTGAGTGTGTGTGTGTGTGTGGTGTGAGTGTGTGTGTGAGTGTGTGTGTGTCTGAGTGTGTGACTGTGTATCTGTGTGTGTGTCTGTGTATTTGTGTGTGTGTGTCTGTGTATCTGTGTGTGTCTGAGTGTTTATGTGTGTGTCCTAATGTGTTTCTGTGTATCTGTGTGTGAGTGTGTGTGTGTGTATTTATGTGTGTGTGTGTCTGAGTGTGTGTCTGTGAGTGTGTTTGTCTGAGTGTGTGTCTGTGTATCTGTGTGATTGTGTGTGTGAGTGAGTGTGTGTGTCTGAGTGTGTGTCTGTGTATCTGTGTGAGTGTGTGTGTGTGTCTGAGTGTGTGTCTGTGTATCTGTGTGTGGTGTGAGTGTGTGTATGTGTGTGTGTGAGTGTGTGTGTGTGTCTGAGTGTGTGACTGTGTATCTGTGTGTGTGTCTGTGTATTTGTGTGTGTGTGTCTGTGTATCTGTGTGTGTCTGAGTGTTTATGTGTGTGTTCTAATGTGTTTCTGTGTATCTGTGTGTGAGTGTGTGTGTGTGTGTATTTATGTGTGTGTGTGTGTCTGAGTGTGTGTCTGTGAGTGTGTTTGTCTGAGTGTGTGTCTGTGTATCTGTGTGATTGTGTGTGTGAGTGAGTGTGTGTGTCTGAGTGTGTGTCTGTGTATCTGTGTGAGTGTGTGTGTCTGAGTGTGTGTGTGTGTGAGTGTGTGTGCCTGAGTGTGTGTCTGTGTATCTGTGTGAGTGTGTGTGTCTGAGTGTGTGTCTGTGTATCTGTGTGAGTGTGTGTGTCTGAGTGTGAGTGTGTGTCTGAGTGTGTGTCTGTGTATCTGTGTGAGTGTGTGTGTGTGTGTGAGTGTGTGTGTCTGAGTGTGTGTCTGTGTATCTGTGTGAGTGTGTGTGTGAGTGAGTGTGTGTGTCTGAGTGCGTGTCTGTGTATTTGTGTGAGTGTGTGTGTGTGTCTGAGTGTGTGTCTGTGTATCTGTGTGAGTGTGTGTGTGTGTGTCTGAGTGTGTGTCTGTGTATCTGTGTGAGTGTGTGTGTGTGAGTGTGTGTGTCTGAGTGTGTGTCTGTGTGAGTGTGTGTGTCTGAGTGTGTGTGTCTGAGTGTGTGTCTGTGTATCTGTGTGAGTGTGTGTGTGTGTGTGAGTGTGTGTGTCTGAGTGTGTGTCTGTGTATCTGTGTGAGTGTGTGTGTGTGTGTGTCTGAGTGTGTGTCTGTGTATCTGTGTGTCTGTGAGTGTGTTTGTCTGAGTGTGTGTCTGTGTATCTGTGTGTATGTGTGTGAGTGTATTTGTGTGTTTGCGTCTGTGTATTTGTGTGTGGATGTCTGTGTATTTGTGTGTGTGTATCTGTGTGAGTGTGTGTGTGTGTGTGAGTGTGTGTGTGTGTCTGAGTGTGTGCATTGGGTGCGGGCAGAGAGTGAGGGGAGAAGGTCAGAGCGAGGGGAGATAGTTTGGGGAGGGTGAGAGAGGAGGGAGTCAGGGATGAGAGTGCGGATCAGAATGAAGAGAGAGAGTGGAGAGAAAGGGAGAAAGTGATGAGTGAGAGTCAATGGAGAGA